>NC_052166.1:4418284-4435995 GCF_902713615.1 Scyliorhinus canicula
GGCAGTCTCTCTTTATATGTCTCTGGATATTTGATTAAACAATGTCCCAGGGCAGTCTCTCTTTATATGTCTCTGGATATTTGATTAAACAATGTCCCAGGGCAGTCTCTCTTTATATGTCTCTGGATATTTGATTAAACAATGTCCCAGGGCAGTCTCTCTTTATACGGGCTCTGCGTACTTGATTAAACAATGTCCCAGGGCAGTCTCTCTTTATATGTCTCTGGATATTTGATTAAACAATGTCCCAGGGCAGTCTCTCTTTATAGGGGCTCTGTGACTTGATTAAACAATGTCCCAGGGCAGTCTCTCTTCATACGTCTCTGGATATTTGATTAAACAATGTCCCAGGGCAGTCTCTCTTTATACGGGTTCTGCGTACTTGATTAAAAAATGTCCCAGGGCAGTCTCTCTTTATACGTCTCTGGATATTTGATTAAACAATGTTTCAGGGCAGTCTCTCTTTATACGGGTTCTGCGTACTTGATTAAAAAATGTCCCAGGGCAGTCTCTCTTTATACGTCTCTGGATATTTGATTAAACAATGTCCCAGGGCAGTCTCTCTTTATAGGGGCTCTGTGACTTGATTAAACAATGTCCCAGGGCAGTCTCTCTTTATATGTCTCTGGATATTTGATTAAACAATGTTTCAGGGCAGTCTCTCTTTATACGGGCTCTGCGTACTTGATTAAACAATGTCCCAGGGCAGTCTCCCTTTATATGTCTCTGGATATTTGATTAAACAATGTCCCAGGGCAGTCTCTCTTTATACGGGCTCTGCGTACTTGATTAAACAATGTCCCAGGGCAGTCTCTCTTTATAGGGGCTCTGGATATTTCATTAAACAATGTCCCAGGGCAGTCTTTCTTTATATGTCTCTGGATATTTGATTAAACAATGTTTCAGGGCAGTCTCTCTTTATACGGGCTCTGCGTACTTGATTAAACAATGTCCCAGGGCAGTCTCTCTTTATATGTCTCTGGATATTTGATTAAACAATGTTTCAGGGCAGTCTCTCTTTATAGGGGCTCTGGGCGCCTGATTCAAATGTGTGGCCTGATTTGTGTTCTTGATGCCTGTGTGTTTTCCCTCTATCTCACCCCTTCCCCTGGGCTACGTGCAGGGATGATTGACAGCACCATGGGCGAACAGCACCAGGTTGTGGCGGTCACGGGGGACGGAACGAACGACGGTCCTGCCTTGAAGAAAGCAGATGTGGGCTTCGCAATGGTAAGAGGCCAACCGAGTTGCGGCGGAGAATTCTTCCTTGCTGCTGCCCCGGAGCGCCTTACGGTCGGAACGGCGGTGCGCCCCGGCGACAGAGGGAAGGCGGGGGACTCGGCCGCGCACGTCAAAATCCCACCGGATCGCGCTGCGTCACACCCGAGATCACCTTGACTTGTTTCGATTTATTGATGTTGGTTGAGGGAAGAAGGGTTGGCCCTCAGGGCATTGGAGCGGACACCCATCACACAACACCCCCTCCCCCCCCACACACACACACACACACACACACATACATACACCCCCAACACCCTCAGAAATCTGTCTAAACCGCCCCGCCCCCAAAGAGAAAAAATTCCTCCACATCACCATCTTCAATGGGCAGCAAGGTAGCACAGTGGTTAGCACGGTTTCCTCACAGCCCCAGGGTCCCGGGTTCGATTCTGACCTCGGGTGACGGTGTGGAGTCCGCACGTCCTCCCCGTGTGTGCGTGGGTTTCCTCCGGGTGCTCCGGTTTCCCCCCCCCCACAGTCCAAAGATGTGCGGGTTGGGTGGATTGGCCGCGATAAATTGCCCCTTAGTGACCAAAAAGGTTAGGTGGGGTTACTGGGTAACTGGGCTAGGTACGCGCCCGGGCCTAGTGGGGTCGGTGCAGACTCGCTGGGCCCAATTTCCTCCTTCTGAAATGTGGGCATTCTATGATTCAATGGGAGACCTCATTACTCTCAAACTGCACCCCACCCAGTTCAAGACCCCCCCGCCCGGCCTATGATGGGGGAAACATCCTCTCCGCATCCATCCTGTCAAATCCGCTCAGAATCTGACATTTTTCAATCAGATCACCTCTCGTTTTTCCAAACTCCGATGGGTACAGGACCCCGACCTGCTCAACCCTTTCCCCACCGGACAAACCGCCTCCATCCCGGGATTCGGCCCCGTGAACCTTTTCCGAATGGCCTCCGGCACAAGTGTGTCCCCTCATCGAGTAGGAGTAAGGCTGAGACTGGACGCAGCCATCCAGATGTTACAAACATGCTGTTCACAAGTGTAGAAGCAGTGGAATGGGGACAACACATTGAGCAAGAAGTCAGTTCCTTCACTCACTCACAATTTGGCTGCAGCAGAATCCTCCGTATCCTCCTGTCCGTTCTGTACCTGCCCTGGGCGTGTTTGATGGGGACAGTGTAGAGGGAGCTTTACTCTGTATCTAACCCTGTGCTGTACCTGTCCTGGGAGTGTTTGATGGGGAGAGTGTAGAGGGAGCTTTACTCTGTATCTAACCCCGTGCTGTACCTGTCCTGGGAGTGTTTGATGGGGCCAGTGTAGAGGGAGCTTTACTCTGAATCTAACCCCGTGCTGTACCTGTCCTGGGAGTGTTTGATGGGGACAGTGTAGAGGGAGCTTTACTCTGTATCTAACCCCGTGCTGTACCTGTCCTGGGAGTGTTTGATGGGGACAGTGTAGAGGGAGCTTTACTCTGTATCTGACCCCGTGCTGTACCTGTCCTGGGAGTGTTTGATGGGGACAGTGTAGATGGAGCTTTACTCTGTATCTAACCCCGTGCTGTACCTGTCCTGGGAGTGTTTGATGGGGACAGTGTCGCAGGAGCTTTACTCTGTATCTAACCCCGTGCTGTACCTGTCCTGGGAGTGTTTGATGGGGACAGTGTAGAGGGAGCTTTACTCTGTATCTAACCCCGTGCTGTACCTGTCCTGGGAGTGTTTGATGGGGACAGTGTAGAGGGAGCTTTACTCTGTATCTAACCCCGTGCTGTACCTGTCCTGGGAGTGTTTGATGGGAACAGTGTAGAGGGAGCTTTACTCTGTATCTAACCCCGTGCTGTACCTGTCCTGTGAGTGTTTGATGGGGACAGTGTAGAGGGAGCTTTACTCTGTATCTAACCCTGTGCTGTACCTGTCCTGGGAGTGTTTGATGGGGACAGTGTAGAGGGAGCTTTACTCTGTATCTAACCCCGTGCTGTACCTGTCCTGGGAGTGTTTGATGGGGACAGTGTAGAGGGAGCTTTACTCTGTATCTAATCCCGTGCTGTACCTGCCCTGGGAGTGTTTGATGGGGACAGCGTAGAGGGAGCTTTACTCTGTATCTAACCCCGTGCTGCTCCTGTCCTGGGAGTGTTTGATGGTGACAGTGTAGAGGGAGCTTTACTCTGTATCTAACCCCGTGCTGCTCCTGTCCTGGGAGTGTTTGATGGGGACAATGTAGAGGGAGCTTTACTCTGTATCTACCCTGTGCTGTACCTGTCCTGGGAGTGTTTGATGGGGACAGTGTAGAGGGAGCTTTACTCTGTATCTAACCCCGTGCTGTACCTGTCCTGGGAGTGTTTGATGGGGACAGTGTAGAGGGAGCTTTACTCTGTATCTAACCCCGTGCTGTACCTGTCCTGGGAGTGTTTGATGGGGACAGTGTGGAGGGAGCAGTACCCAGCAGCTAACCTCAGGCAGTGACTGAGTGATGTTTAACAGGGTATCGCTGGAACGGACGTGGCGAAGGAGGCGTCTGACATCATCCTCACAGACGACAACTTCTCGAGCATCGTCAAGGCAGTAAAGTGGGGTCGAAACGTCTACGACAGCATCGCCAAATTCCTGCAGTTCCAATTAACCGTCAATGTGGTGGCAGTCATCGTGGCTTTCACTGGAGCCTGCATCACCCAGGTTAGTGGTCAGGGTAACGCACCCTCGAGGGCAACATGGTGGCACAGTGGGTTAGCCCTGCTGCCTCACGGCGCCGAGGTCCCAGGTTCGATCCCGGCCCTGGGTCACTGTCCGTGTGGAGTTTGCACATTCTCCCCGTGTCTGCGTGGGTTTCGCCCCCACAACCCAAAAATGTGCAGGGTAGGGGGATTGGCCACTCTAAATTGCCCCTTAATTGGAAAAAATGAATTGGGTACTCTAACTTCGTAAAAAAGGATAACGCTCCACCCCTCAACAATCAGACCACTCACAGAGATATCTGTACTTTACTACTGTCTCAGTCCCCCTCTCTCTCAGGGAGATATCTGTACACTGACTGGTGTCTCTCAGTCCCCACTCTCTCTCAGGGAGATATCTGTACACTGACTGGTGTCTCTCAGTCCCCACTCTCTCTCAGGGAGATATCTGTACACTGACTGGTATCTCTCTGTCCCCTCTCTCTCTCAGAGAGATATCTGTACTTTACTGCTGTCTCAGTCCCCCTCTCTCTCAGGGAGATATCTGTACACTGACTGGTGTCTATCAGTCCCCTCTCTCTCTCAGGGGGATATCTGTACACTGACTGGTGTCTCTCAGTCCCCTCTCTCTCTCAGGGAGATATCTGTACACTGACTGGTGTCTCTCAGTCCCTTGTCTCTCTCAGGGAGATATCTGTACACTGACTGCTGTCTCTCAGTCCCCTCTCTCTCAGGGAGATATCTGTACACTGACTGGTGTCTCTCAGTCCCTTGTCTCTCTCAGGGAGATATCTGTACACTGACTGGTGTCTCTAGTCCCCCTCTCTCTCTCAGGGAGATATCTGTACACTGACTGGTGTCTCTCAGTCCCCTCTCTCTCTCAGGGAGATATCTGTACACTGACTGGTGTCTCTCAGTCCCCTCTCTCTCTCAGGGAGATATCTGTACACTGACTGGTGTCTCTCAGTCCCCTCTCTCTCAGGGAGATATCTGTACACTGACTGGTGTCTCTCAGTCCCCTCTCTCTCTCAGGGAGATATCTGTACTTTACTGCTGTCTCAGTCCCCCTCTCTCTCAGGGAGATATCTGTACACTGACTGGTGTCTCTCAGTCCCCTCTCTCTCTCAGGGAGATATCTGTACACTGACTGGTATCTCTCTGTCCCCTCTCTCTCTCAGAGAGATATCTGTACTTTACTGCTGTCTCAGTCCCCCTCTCTCTCAGGGAGATATCTGTACACTGACTGGTGTCTCTCAGTCCCCTCTCTCTCTCAGGGAGATATCTGTACACTGACTGGTGTCTCTCAGTCCCCTCTCTCTCAGGGAGATATCTGTACACTGACTGGTGTCTCTCAGTCCCTTGTCTCTCTCAGGGAGATATCTGTACACTGACTGCTGTCTCTCAGTCCCCTCTCTCTCAGGGAGATATCTGTACACTGACTGGTGTCTCTCAGTCCCTTGTCTCTCTCAGGGAGATATCTGTACACTGACTGGTGTCTCTCAGTCCCCCTCTCTCTCTCAGGGAGATATCTGTACACTGACTGGTGTCTCTCAGTCCCCTCTCTCTCAGGTAGATATCTGTACACTGACTGGTGTCTCTCAGTCCCTTGTCTCTCTCAGGGAGATATCTGTACACTGACTGCTGTCTCTCAGTCCCCTCTCTCTCAGGGAGATATCTGTACACTGACTGGTGTCTCTCAGTCCCTTGTCTCTCTCAGGGAGATATCTGTACACTGACTGGTGTCTCTCAGTCCCCCTCTCTCTCTCAGGGAGATATCTGTACACTGACTGGTGTCTCTCAGTCCCCTCTCTCTCAGGGAGATATCTGTACACTGACTGGTGTCTCTCAGTCCCCTCTCTCTCAGGGAGATATCTGTACACTGACTGGTGTCTCTCAGTCCCTCCTCTCTCTCAGGGAGATATCTGTACACTGACTGGTGTCTTTCAGTCCCTCCTCTCTCTCAGGGAGATGGCTGTACACTGACTGGTGTCTCTCAGTCCCCCCTCTCTCTCTCAGGGAGATATCTGTCCACTGACTGGTGTCTCTCAGTCCCCTCTCTCTCAGGCAGATATCTGTACACTGACTGGTGTCTCTCAGTCCCCTCTCTCTCTCAGGGAGATATCTGTACACTGACTGGTGTCTCTCAGTCCCCTCTCTCTCTCAGGGAGATATCTGTACACTGACTGGTGTCTCTCAGTCCCCTCCCACTCAGGGAGATATCTGTACACTGACTGGTGGCTCTCAGTCCCCTTTCTCTCAGGGAGATATCCGTACACTGACTGGTGTCTCTCAGCAGGGCCGGTTTTAAGCCTATTTGACCAATTTCATCAAATTGGGCCCCGCGCCAGCGGCGACAGAGTTACCGTTTGAAGCCTTTTCTGTATTCTAAGAGGAACTATAGGGTAGTTTTTACTTTTGGGAAACGCGCCGCATTACCGTCGACAAATCCTTCAGCCCTGCGCCGCCAAATCCTTCCGCCCGGGTAAGTAAGGTTCAAAATTTTAGTATATCAAGCATGTAATGTTTTTTTTTGGTTAAAGACGAGCATACTACACAAAATATAAACATACATAAATTTTTGCTTTTGTAGAGTAGGGGCCCCGCCATCACTTTTCTAATTGGGCCCCCAATTCCTAGCACCGGCCCTGTCTCTCAGTATTGGTCGGTATTGTTCAGCAGAGTCAAGATTACCAAGCGCACTCAGTATTGTTCAGAGCAATCAGTATTGTACAGCGCACTCACCCTTCTTCAGCGCACTCACCCTTCTTCAGCGCACTCACCCTTCTTCAGCGCACTCACCCTTCTTCAGCGCACTCACCCTTCTTCAGCGCACTCACCCTTCTTCAGCGCACTCACCCTTCTTCAGCGCACTCACCCTTCTTCAGCGCACTCACCCTTCTTCAGCGCACTCACCCTTCTTCAGCGCACTCACCCTTCTTCAGCGCACTCACCCTTCTTCAGCACACTCTGTATTGTTCAGCACACTCAGTATTGTCCAGCACACTCAGTATTGTTCAGCGCACTCAGTATTGTTCAGCGCACTCAGTATTGTTCAGCGCACTCAGTATTGTTCAGCGCACTCAGTATTGTTCAGCGCACTCAGTATTGTTCAGCGCACTCAGTATTGTTCAGCGCACTCAGTATTGTTCAGCACACTCAGTATTGTTCAGCTCCAGTCAGTATTGTTCAGCGCACTCAGTATTGTTCAGCACAGTCAGGATTGCCCAGCGCACTACGGAGTTCTTGTGTTTGTCCAGATGAGTGTAATGTGAGACATTTCAGCAAACTATCTATCCCTTCAGCCGCATTAGCTTCTCTGAGCCTGAACGTTGCTGATAATAACAATATCCTGTTTGTGTCGTATTATTCTCTGCACTCACGCTCCTCCCCCACCCTCAGGATTCGCCGTTAAAGGCCGTCCAGATGCTGTGGGTCAATCTGATCATGGACACGTTTGCCTCGTTAGCTCTGGCAACAGAGCCGCCCACAGACGACCTCCTGAAGCGCCGGCCCTATGGCCGCAACAAGCCCCTCATCTCTCGTACAATGATGAAGAACATCCTCGGGCACAGCATCTTTCAGCTGGTCATCATCTTCAGCCTGCTGTTCACCGGTACGTCTTCAAACCCTCTCCCTCCACAGTCCATCCTCATCAAACACTCCCAGGACAGGTACAGCACGGGGTTAGATACAGAGTAAAGCTCCCTGTACACTGATCCCATCAAACACTCCCAGGACAGGTACAGCACGGGGTTAGATACAGAGTAAAGCTCCCTCTACACTGTCCCCATCAAACACTCCCAGGACAGGTACAGCACGGGGTTAGAGACAGAGTAAAGCTCCCTCTATACTGTCCCCAACAAACACTCCCAGGACAGATACAGCACGGGGTTAGATACAGAGTAAAGCTCCCTCTACACTGTCCCCATCAAACACTCCCAGGACAGGTACAGCACGGGGTTAGATACAGAGTAAAGCTCCCTCTACACTGTCCCCATCAAACACTCCCAGGACAGGTACAGCACGGGTTAGATACAGAGTAAAGCTCCCTCTACACTGTCCCCATCAAACACTCCCAGGACAGGTACAGCACGGGGTTAGATACAGAGTAAAGCTCCCTCTACACTGTCCCCATCAAACACTCCCAGGACAGGTACAGCACGAGGTTAGATACAGAGTAAAGCTCCCTCGACACTGTCCCCATCAAACACTCCCAGGACAGGTACAGCATGGGGTAGGATACAGAGTAAAGCTCCCTCTACACTGTCCCCATCAAACACTCCCAGGACAGGTACAGCACGGGGTTAGATACAGAGTAAAGCTCCCTCTACACTGTCCCCATCAAACACTCCCAGGACAGGTACAGCACGGGGTTAGATACAGAGTAAAGCTCCCTCTACACTGTCCCCATCAAACACTCCCAGGACAGGTACAGCACGGGGTTAGATACAGAGTAAAGCTCCCTCTACACTGTCCCCATCAAACACTCCCAAGACAGGTACAGCACGGGGTTAGATACAGAGTAAAGCTCCCTCTACACTGTCCCCATCAAACCCTCCCAGGACAGGTACAGCACGGGGTTAGATACAGAGTAAAGCTCCCTCGACACTGTCCCCATCAAACACTCCCAGGACAGGTACAGCACGTGGTTAGATACAGAGTAAAGCTCCCTCGACACTGTCCCCATCAAACACTCCCAGGACAGATACAGCACGAGGTTAGATACAGAGTAAAGCTCCCTCTACACTGTCCCCATCAAACACTCCCAGGACAGGTGCAGCACGGGGTTAGATACAGAGTAAAGCTCCCTCTACCCTGTCCCCATCAAACACTCCCAGGACAGGTACAGCACAGGGTTAGATACAGAGTAAAGCTCCCTCTACGCTTTCCCCATCAAACACTCCCAGGACAGGTACAGCACGGGGTTAGATACAGAGTAAAGCTCCCTCCACACTGTCCCCATCAAACACTCCCAGGACAGATACAGCACGGGGTTAGATACAGAGTAAAGCTCCCTCTACACTGTCCCCATCAAACACTCCCAGGACAGGTACAGCACGGGGTTAGATACAGAGTAAAGCTCCTTCGACACTGTCCCCATCAAACACTCTCAGGACAGGTGTGGTGAATGTAACAAGGTAATTCACACTGTATCTTTGTAAGCGCAGTAGCGTTATCCGACCACAAGGGGGAGTAGCTCTGGGAATGCTCAGGAGCTTGTACAGGGCTCCACCCTTGGCTCCGCCCACGACTCCTCCCCCTTGTGCTGCTGTATAAATACCCTTGTCCAGAGTCAGCCTGCAGTTCACCGAGAGTTCATCAATGGGTAAAAGGCTGGCTCTGTGGTAAGTAGATGAAAGCCGATATTCATATCGGAACACACGTGTCTGGTGAATTGATGGTTCCATCAATTTAATCTAGTTAAGAACAGTAAAGATCGATCATGGAATCGGCCCTCAAGCCTGGACGCCTGGAACCCGACCCACAGGATGTAGAGGCTAAATAAATCTTCTCCCACTGGCTGCGGTGCTTCAAGGCCTACCTGGCAGAAGCGAGCACAGCCGCAACGACAGAGGAACAGAAGCTAAGTCTACTGCACGCGAGGGTGAGCCACCAAATCTCTACGCGATTAAACTCGGCCGGTTCATATACTGCAGCGCTAGCGATACTATATGTAAGGCCCATTAACGAAGTTTACGCACACCATGTGTTCACGACTCGCCGCCAGCGGCCTACAGAATCACTCGCTGAATTTCTAAGGGAACTCAATAATTTGTCCAATGACTGTAATTACCAAGCGGTTACCGCGGCTGAACACAGGGAGCTGGTGGTACGCGATGTTTTTGTAGCGGGCCTCAGGTCTAATTATGTGCGCCAACGACTGCTGGAAAAGGGGGCCCAAGACTTAGAAACAACTGTGGAAGCTGCGACCACGATGGAGGTCTCCTTCCGCAGCCTTAACTCGTACCCCGCGGACCCAATCATGGGCCCCCGACCAGCAACTCCCCCAGGCTTGTGCTACGCGGCTGCCCAGCCACCATGCTGCCCCAGCCAGCCACTATGCTGCCCCAGCCAGCCACTATGCTGCTCCAGCCACTATGCTGCCCCAGCCAGCCACTATGCTGCCCCAGCCACTATGCTGCTCCAGCCACTATGCTGCCCCAGCCAGCCACTATGCTGCCCCAGCCACTATGCTGCTCCAGCCACTATGCTGCCCCAGCCAGCCACTATGCTGCTCCAGCCAGCCACCATGCTGCCCCAGCCAGCCACTATGCTGCCCCAGCCAGCCACTATGCTGCTCCAGCCAGCCACTATGCTGCCCCAGCCACTATGCTGCCCCAGCCAGCCACTATGCTGCCCCAGCCAGCCACCATGCTGCTCCAGCCAGCCACTATGCTGCTCCAGCCTGCCACCATACTGCCCCAGCCAGCCACCATGCTGCCCCAGCCACTATGCTGCTCCAGCCAGCCACCATGCTGCCCCAGCCACTATGCTGCTCCAGCCAGCCACTATGCTGCTCCAGCCAGCCACTATGCTGCTCCAGCCACTATGCTGCTCCAGCCAGCCACTATGCTGCTCCAGCCACTATGCTGCTCCAGCCACTATGCTGCCCCAGCCAGCCACTATGCTGTTCCAGCCACTATGCTGCCCCAGCCACTATGCTGCCCCAGCCACTATGCTGCTCCAGCCACTATGCTGCTCCAGCCACTATGCTGCTCCAGCCAGCCACTATGCTGCTCCAGCCAGCCACTATGCTGCTCCAGCCACTATGCTGCTCCAGCCAGCCACCATGCTGCTCCCGCCACTATGCTGCCCCAGCCAGCCACTATGCTGCTCCAGCCAGCCACTATGCTGTTCCAGCCACTATGCTGCCCCAGCCAGCCACCATGCTGCTCCAGCCACTATGCTGTTCCAGCCACTATGCTGCTCCAGCCACCATGCTGCCCCAGCCAGCCACTATGCTGTTCCAGCCACTCTGCTGCTCCAGCCACTATGCTGCCCCAACCAGCCACCATGCTGCTCCAGCCAGCCACTATGCTGTTCCAGCCACTGCTGCCCCAGCCAGCCACCATGCTGCTCCAGCCACTATGCTGCTCCAGCCACCATGCTGCTCCAGCCAGCCACTATGCTGCCCCAGCCAGCCACCATGCTGCTCCAGCCACTATGCTGCCCCAGCCAGCCACCATGCTGTTCCAGCCAGCCACTATGCTGCTCCAGCCAGCCACTATGCTGCCCCAGCCAGCCACTATGCTGCCCCAGCCAGCCACTATGCTGCTCCAGCCACTATGCTGCTCCAGCCAGCCACTATGCTGCCCCAGCCAGCCACTATGCTGCTCCAGCCAGCCACCATGCTGCTCCAGCCACTATGCTGCTCCAGCCAGCCACTATGCTGCCCCAGCCAGCCACTATGCTGCTCTAGCCAGCCACCATGCTGCCCCAGCCAGCCACCATGCTGCCCCAGCCAGCCACTATGCTGCTCCAGCCAGCCACTATGCTGCCCCAGCCAGCCATTATGCTGCTCCAGCCACTATGCTGCTCCAGCCAGCCACCATGCTGCCCCAGCCAGCCACTATGCTGCTCCAGCCATTATGCTGCCCCAGCCAGCCACTATGCTGCTCCAGCCAGCCACTATGCTGCCCCAGCCAGCCACTATGCTGCTCCAGCCAGCCACTATGCTGCCCCAGC
This sequence comes from Scyliorhinus canicula, assembly GCF_902713615.1. Classification (NCBI taxonomy): domain Eukaryota; kingdom Metazoa; phylum Chordata; class Chondrichthyes; order Carcharhiniformes; family Scyliorhinidae; genus Scyliorhinus; species Scyliorhinus canicula. The sequence continues at coordinate 4,429,867 of NC_052166.1, forward strand.
CAGCCACTATGCTGCCCCAGCCAGCCACTATGCTGCTCCAGCCATTATGCTGCCCCAGCCAGCCACTATGCTGCTCCAGCCACTATGCTGCTCCAGCCAGCCACAATGCTGCTCCAGCCACTATGCTGCTCCAGCCAGCCACAATGCTGCCCCAGCCAGCCACTATGCTGCTCCAGCCAGCCACAATGCTGCCCCAGCCATTATGCTGCTCCAGCCAGCCACTATGCTGCTCCAGCCACTATGCTGCTCCAGCCAGCCACTATGCTGCTCCAGCCAGCCACCATGCTGCTCCAGCCAGCCACTATGCTGCCCCAGCCACTACGCTGCTCCAGCCAGCCACCATGCTGCCCCAGCCAGCCACCATGCTGCCCCAGCCACTATGCTGCCCCAGCCAGCCACTATGCTGCTCCAGCCACCATGCTGCCCCAGCCGGCCATTTCTGCGGCCAGAACCAGCACCCGCGGCAGCACTGCCCGGCCCGCAACGCGACCTGCAGCAGCTGCGGGCGGAAAGGCCATTACGCAAGAGTGTGCCTCGCTACAAGGGCCCCAGCTTCCAACTCCCCAGCGGCACGAAGTAATCGCTCCCATCACTCACAGGCCCGCGGGGCCCGAAACGCTGTGGCCTATGCCCTGACTCCGCCCCCTCCAGCCACGTGCGATCCATGGGGGCCGCCATCTTGGCAAACCTCCACCACGCGGCCGGCCACGTGCGACTCATGGGGGGCGCCATCTTGGACGCCATCTTCCTCGCCGCCCACCACGTGCAATCCACGGGCCCGAACTGCATCTCCACGCTCGGACAACTCATCGGAAGAATTCGAATTCGACTATGAACTCAGAGGGCAGTCATGACGGGGCCACTCCAGCACAGCTGATCGAGCCGCCGACTACCCGCAACTCAGCGCAGTCATTCTGGACCAATCACGCCCGAAGCATCTGCGAAATCCGATGGCAGAGTCCAAATCAACGGGTACAAAACGCCATGCCTCTTCGACTCCGGGAGCACGGAGAGCTTCATACATCCAGACCTGGTAAGACGCTGTTCGCTCCCCGTTTGCCCCGCGCAGCAAACTATCTCGCTCGCTTCAGGCTCCCATTCGGTCCAGATCCAGGGGCGCACCGCCGTGACACTCACAATCCGAGGCGCTAGCTACTCAAAATTCAAACTCTACGTTTTGCCCTACCTCTGCGCGCCACTCTTATTAGGCCTAGACTTTCAATGTAACCTCAAGAGCCTCACCCTCAGCTTCGGCAGGCCCTTGCCCCCACTCACGATCTGCAGCCTCGCTACGCTGTGAATCCCCCCCCCCTCCTCTCTTTGCCAATCTCACAAAGGACTGTAAACCCGTAGCCACTCGTAGCAGGCGGTATAGCCTGCAGGATAGGGTATTTATCAGAGCAGAGGTCCGATGGCTACTCAGTGAGGGGGTGATAGAGGCCAGCAATAGTCCCTGGAGAGCTCAGGTGGTGGTCGTTAAGACCGGGGAAAAATTCCGCATGGTTGTCGACTACAGTCAGACTATAAATAGATTTACGCTCCTCGACGCGTATCCCCTCCCCAGGATTGCAGACATGGTAAATCAGATCGCCCAGTACCGGCTCTTCTCCACGGTGGATCTGAAGTCTGCATACCACCATCTCCCAATCCGCCCGGAGGACCGCCACTACACGGCATTCGAGGCCGATGGCCGCCTCTTCCTTTTCCTCTGGGTCCCTTTCGGCGTCACTAATGGGGTCTCGGTGTTCCAACAAGCAATGGACCGAATGGTGGACCAGTACGGGCAGCGGGCCACGTTTCCGTACTTGGACAATGTCACCATCTGCGGCTATGACCAGCAGGACCACGACGCCAACCTCCACCGTTTTCTCCAGACGGCACAGAAACTGAATCTCACGTATAACAAGGAGAAATGCGTTTTCCGCACAAACAGACTGGCCATCCTCGGCTATGTCGTGGAAAACGGAGTCCTGGGCCCAGACCCGGACCGTATGCGACCCCTCTTAGAACTCCCCCTCCCCCATTGCCCCAAGGCCCTCAAACGGTGCTTGGGCTTCTTCTCCTACCACGCCCAGTAGGTCCCTCAATATGCGGACAAAACCCGCCCACTCTTTAGGGCCACATGATTTCCCCTGTCAGCCGAGACACGTCAGGCCTTCGACGGCATCAAGGAGGACATCGCCAAAGCGGCCATGCGGGCGGTGAATGAATCCACTCCATTCCAGGTTGAGAGCGACGCCTCAGATGTAGCTCTTGCAGCCACACTAAATCAGGCAGGGAGACCAGTTGCATTTTTCTCCCATACCCTCTCCACTTCAGAACTCCGACACTCCTCAGTCGAGAAAGAAGCACAAGCCATTGTGGAGGTTATCCGTCACTGGAGGCACTACCTCGCAGGTAGGAGGTTCACCCTCATCACCGACCAATGATCGGTTGCCTTCATGTTCGACAACTCGCAAAGGGGCAAAATTAAAAATGACAAAATTCTGAGGTGGTGGATCGAACTCTCCGCCTACAATTACGATATTAAATATCGACCATGGAAGCTCAACGAGCCTCCGGATGCCCTATCCCGCGGGACATGCGCAGATTGACCGTTTGAAAGTCATCCACAATGACCTCTGCCACCCGGGGGTCACCCGGCTCGCCCACTACATCAGAGCCCGAAACCTGCCTTTCTTCAACGAGGAGGTAAAAGCGGTCACCAGGGACTGCCCGATCTGTGCGGAGTGCAAGCCACACTTCTATAGACCAGACTGGGCCCACCTGGTTAAGGCTTCTAGGCCCTTTGAACGCCTCGCGATTGATTTCAAAGGGCCACTCCCCTCAACTAACAAGAACGTTTACTTTCTAAACGTCGTAGATGAGTTCTCCCTTTTCCCATTCGCTATCCCGTGCCCCGACATGACCTCCCACACAATCATTAGGGCCCTGCATAGCATCTTCACCCTGTTTGGTTTCCCCAGCTACGTGCACAGCGACCGGGGTTCGTCCTTCATGTGCGACGAGCTGCATCGGTACCTGCTCGAAAAGGGCATTGCCTTGAGCAGGACTACCAGCTATACCCCAGGGGGAACGGGCAGGTGGAGAGGGAGAACGCGACGGTCTGGAAGACCGTCCTACTGACCCTCCGGTCTAGAAAGCTCCAAGTCTCCCAGTGGCAGGAAGTCCTCCCAGACGCGCTCCATGCTATTGGGTCCCTTTTGTGCACAGCGACCAATCAGACCCCTCACGAGCGGCTCTTCATTTTTTCCAGGGGCACTACCACGGGGGTCTCACTTCCGGCATGTCTGAGGACACCGGGCCCCGTACTTCTGAGGAAACACGTCAGGGCGCACAAAACCGACCCCCTTGTTGAGAAGGTGCGCCTGCTCCACTCCAACCCCCAGTACGCATCGTTGAGTTCCCTGACGGCCGTCAGGACACGGTATCCCTCCGGGATCTGGCACCCGCTGGATCCAGCGCCCCCTCTACCCCCACAGAAGGACCTCTCACCCTACACCTCATGCTGCCGCCCCCTCGCGCTCCCTAGCCCACGAGCTCGCTCCACCAGCTCCGCGCACCCACGCCGGCCAGCCCCCAGCACCCCCAGTCCCCGGTCGAACCAGAAGAGTATGAAGCTCAGGTACAACCCTCCCTGGAGTCCGCCATCGTCCCCAGAACACAACACCCATCCAGCCACCGCAAGAGGCTGCAACCCCGGTGCTCCGCAGATCACAGCGGACAATTCGACCACCGGACAGACTGACTTTGTAGACCACCACCCCCGCTGGACTTGATTTTTTTTTTGCAGGGGGTGAATGTGGTGAATGTAACATGGTAATTCACACTGTATCTTTGTATCTTTGCGTTATCCGACTACTAGGAGGCGTAGCTCTGGGAATGCTCAGGAGCTTGTACAGGGCTCCACCCTTGGCTCCGCCCACGACTCCTCCCCCTTGTGCTGCTGTATAAATTCCCTTGTCCAGAGTCAGCCTGCAGTTCACCGAGAGTTCATCAACGGGTAACAGGCTGGCTCTGTAGTAAGTAGATAAAAGCCGATATTCATATTGGAAAACAAGTGGCTGGTGAATTGATGGTTCCATCAACAGGTACAGCACGGGGTTAGATACAGAGTAAAGCTCCCTCTACACTGTCCCCATCAAACACTCCCAGGACAGGTACAGCACGGGGTTAGATACAGAGTAAAGCTCCCTCTACACTGTCCCCATCAAACACTCCCAGGACAGGTACAGCACGGGGTTAGATACAGAGTAAAGCTCCCTCGACACTGTCCCCATCAACACTCCCAGGACAGGTACAGCACGGGGTTAGATACAGAGTAAAGCTCCCTCTACACTGTCCCCATCAAACACTCCCAGGACAGGTACAGCACGGGGTTAGATACGGAGTAAAGCTCCCTCGACACTGTCCCCCATCAACACTCCCAGGACAGGTACAGCACGGGGTTAGATACAGAGTAAAGCTCCCTCTACACTGTCCCCATCAAACACTCCCAGGACAGGTACAGCACGGGATTAGATACAGAGTAAAGCTCCCTCTACACTGTCCCCATCAAACACTCCCAGGACAGGTACAGCACAGGATTAGATACAGAGTAAAGCTCCCTCTACACTGTCCCCATCAAACACTCCCAGGGCAGGTACAGCACGGGGTTAGATACAGAGTAAAGCTCCCTCTACACTGTCCCCATCAAACACTCCCAGGACAGGTACAGCACGGGGTTAGATACAGAGTAAAGCTCCCTCTACACTGTCCCCATCAAACACTCCCAGGACAGGTACAGCACGGGGTTAGATAGAGAGTAAAGCTCCCTCTACACTGTCCCCATCAAACACTCCCAGGACAGGTACAGCACGGGGTGAGATACAGAGTAAAGTTCCCTCTACACTATCCCCATCAAAAACTCCCAGGACAGGTACAGCCCCGGGTTAGATACAAACTGAGGGAGCACCACACTGTCAGAGGGTCAGTGCTGAGGGAGTGCCACACTGTGGGAGGGTCAGTGCTGAGGGAGCGCCGCACTGTCAGAGGGTCAGTACTGAGGGAGCACTGCACTGTCGGAGGGTCAGTGCTGAGGGAGTGCTGCACTGTCGGAGGGTCAGTGCTGAGGGAGCGCCGCACTGTCAGAGGGTCAGTACTGAGGGAGCACCGCACTGTCGGAGGGTCAGTGCTGAGGGAGCGCCGCACTGCCGGAGAGTCAATGCTGAGGGAGCGCCGCACTGTCAGAGGGTCAGTGCTGAGGGAGCGCCGCACTGTCAGAGGGTCAGTGCTGAGGGAGAGCCGCACTGTCAGAGGGTCAGTGCTGAGGGAGTGCCGCACTGTCAGAGGGTCAGTACTGAGGGAGTGCCGCACTGTCAGAGGGTCAGTGCTGAGGGAGCGCCGCACTGTCAGAGGGTCAGTACTGAGGGAGTGCTGCATGTCAGAGGGATGTGTTTCTTATTGTGCTTCTTGATTTCTCCTCCACTCCTCCCTCAGGTGAAAAGTTTTTCGGCATTGACAGTGGCAGGAATGCTGCCCTCCACTCTATGCCAAACCGAACACTACCCATCATCTTCAATATATTCGTCATGATGCAGCTTTTCAATGAGATCAACGCGCGCAAGATTCATGGTGAACGCAACGTCTTCGAGGGAATCCAGAGCAACCCCATCTTCTGTTCCATCGTCATGGGAACCTTCGGAATCCAGGTCAGTGCACGGCGTGGGTGTGTCGAGGGGTGTTCAGGGAGGCGAGAGACAGAGAGAGAGAGAGACAGAGAGAGACAGAGAGAGAGTGAGACAGAGAGAGAGAGAGAGTGAGACAGAGAGAGAGAGAGAGAGAGTGAGACAGAGAGAGAGAGAGAGAGTGAGACAGAGAGAGAGAGAGAGAGACAGAGAGAGACAGAGAGAGACATAGAGAGAGACAGAGAGAGACATAGAGAGAGACAGAGAGAGAGAGTGACAGAGAGAGAGTGAGACAGAGAGAGAGAGAGAGACAGAGAGAGAGACAGAGAGATTGAGAGAGGGATTAGACAGAGAGTGAGACAGAAGAGAGAGAGACAGAGAGAGAGAAGACAAAGAGAGAGACAGGGGAAGAGGGAGAGGAGAGACAAGCATGGACAAGAGACAGGGAAGAGAGAGAGACAGG
>NC_052166.1:4436495-4475037 GCF_902713615.1 Scyliorhinus canicula
CCTCCTCCAGACCATACATCCTTGCCTATCTCTGTAACCTCCTCCAACCCCCACACCCCTCCCTGTCTCTGTAACCTCCTCCAGCCCTTACAACCCTCCCTATCACTGTAACCTCCTCCAGCCCCTACAACCCTCCCTATCTCTGTAACCTCCTCCAGCTCCTACAACCCTCCCTATCTCTGCACCCTCCTCCAGCCCCTACACCCCTCCCTATCTCTGTAACCTCCTCCAGCCCCGACAACCCTCCCTATCTCTGTAAACTCCTCCAGCCCCTACACTCTCCCTATCTCTGTACCTCCTCCAGCCCCTACAACCCTCCCTATCTCTGTAACCTCCTCCAGCCCCTACAACCCTCCCTATCTCTCTAACCTCCTCCAGCCCCTACAACCCTCCCTATCTCTGTAACCTCCTCAAGCCCCTACAACCCTCCCTATCTCTGTAACCTCCCCCAGCCCCCTACAATCCTCCCTATCTCTGTAACCTCCTCCATCCTCTACACCCTCCCTATCTCTGTAACCTCCTCCAGCCCCTACAACCCTCCCTATCTCTGTAACCTCCTCCAGACCATACATCCTTGCCTATCTCTGTAACCTCCTCCAACCCCCACACCCCTCCCTGTCTCTGTAACCACCTCCAGCCCTTACAACCCTCCCTATCACTGTAACCTCCTCCAGCCCCTACAACTCTCTCTATCTTTGTAACCTCCTCCAGCCCCTACATCCCTCCCTATCTCTGTAACCTCCTCCAGCCCCTACAGCCCTCCCTATCTCTGTAACCTCCTCCAACCCCTACAACCCTCTATCTCTGTAACCTCCTCCAGCCCCTACAGCCCTCCCTATCTCTGTAACCTCCTCCAGCCCCTACAGCCCTCCCTATCTCTGTAACCTCCTCCAGCCCCCGACAACCCTCCCTATCTCTATAACCTCCTCCAGCCCCTACAGCCCTCCCTATCTCTGTAACTTCCTCCAGCCCCTAAAACCCTCCCTATCTCTGTAACCTCCTCCAGCCCCTACAACCCTCCCTATCTCTGTAACCTCCTCCAGACCATACATCCTTGCCTTTCTCTGTAACCTCCTCCAACCCCCACACCACTCCCTGTCTCTGTAACCTCATCCAGCCACTACAACCCTCCCTATCACTGTAACCTCCTCCAGCCCCTACAACTCTCTCTATCTTTGTAACCTCCTCCAGCCCCTACATCCCTCCCTATCTCTGTAACCTTCTCCAGTCCCGAACAACCCTCCCTATCTCTGTAACCTCCTCCAGCTCCTACAACCCTCCCTATCTCTGTACCCTCCTCCAGCCCCTACACCCCTCCCTATCTCTGTAACCTCCTCCAGCCCCAACAACCTCCCTATCTCTGTAACCTCCTCCAGCCCCTACAACCCCCCCTATCTGTGTAACCTCCTCCAGCCCCTACAACCCTCCCTATCTCTGTAACCTCCTCCAGCCCCTACAACCCTCCCTATCTCTGTAACCTCCTCCAGCCCCTACAACCCTCCCTATCTCTGTAACCTCCTCCAACCCCTACAACCCTCCCTATCTTGAACCTCCTCCAGCCCCTACAACCCTCCCTATCTCTGTAACCTTCTCCAGTCCCTACAACCCTCCCTATCTCTGTAACCTCCTCCAGCTCCTACAACCCTCCCTATCTCTGTACCCTCCTCCAGCCCCTACACCCCTCCCTATCTCTGTAACCTCCTCCAGCCCCGACAACCCTCCCTATCTCTGTAACCTCCTCCAGCCCCTACAACTCTCCCTATCTCTGTAACCTCCTCCAGCCCCTACAACCCTCCCTATCTCTGTAACCTCCTCCAGCCCCTACAACCCTCCCTATCTCTGTAACCTCCTCCAGCCCCTACAACCCTCCCTATCTCTGTAACCTCCTCAAGCCCCTACACCCTCCCTATCTCTGTAACCTCCTCCAGCGCCTACAACCCTCCCTATCTCTGTAACCTCCTCCAACCCCTACAACCCTCCCTATCTCTGTAACCTCCTCCAACCCTTACAACCCTCCCTATCTCTGTAGCCTCCTCCAGCCCCTACAACCCTCCCTATCTCTGTAACCTCCTTCAGCCCCTACAACCCTCCCTATCTCTGTAACCTCATCCAGCCCCTCCACCCCTCCCTATCCCTGTAACCTCCTCCTGCCCCTACACCCTCCCTATCTCTGTAACCTCCTCCAGCCCCTACAACCCTCCCTATCTCTGTAACCTCCTCCAGCCCCTACAACCCTCCCTATCTCTGTAACCTCCTCCAGCCCCTACAACTCTCCCTATCTCTGTAACCTCCTCAAGCCCCTACACCCTCCCTATCTCTGTAACCTCCTCCAGCGCCTACAACCCTCCCTATCTCTGTAACCTCCTCCAACCCCTACAACCCTCCCTATCTCTGTAACCTCCTCCAACCCTTACAACCCTCCCTATCTCTGTAGCCTCCTCCAGCCCCTACAACCCTCCCTATCTCTGTAACCTCCTTCAGCCCCTACAACCCTCCCTATCTCTGTAACCTCATCCAGCCCCTCCACCCCTCCCTATCCCTGTAACCTCCTCCAGCCCCTACACCCTCCCTATCTCTGTAACCTCCTCCAGTCCCTACACCCCTCCCTATCCCTGTAACCTCCTCCAGTCCCTACAACCCTCCCTATCTCTGTAACCTCCTCCAGCTCCTTCAACCCTCCCTATCTCTGTACCTTCCTCCAGCCCCTACACCCCTCCCTATCTCTGTAACCTCCTCCAGCCCCCACAACCCTCCCTATCTCTGTAACTTCCTCTAGCCCCTACTACCCTCCCTATCTATGTAACTTCCTCCAGCCCCTACAAACCTCCCTATCTCTGTAACCTCCTCCAGCCCCTACAGCCCTCCCCATCTCTGTAACCTCCTCCAGCCCCTACAACCCTCCCTATCTCTGTAACCTCCTCCAGCCCCTACAGCCCTCCCTATCTCTGTAACCTCCTCCAGCCCCTACAACCCTCCCTATCTCTGTAATCTCCTTCAGCCCGTTACAACCCTCTCTATCTCTGTAACCTCCTCCAGCCCCCGACAACCCTCCCTATCTCTGTAACCTCCTCCAGCCCCTACAGCCCTCCCTATCTCTGTAACCTCCTCCAGCCCCCTACAACCCTCCCTATCTCTGTAACCTCCTCCAGCCTCTACAACCCTCCCTATCTCTGTAACTTCCTCCAGCCCCTACAACCCTCCCTATCTCTGTAACCTCCTCCAGCCCCTACAACCCTCCCTATCTCTGTAACCTCCTCCTGCCTCTACAACCCTCCCTATCTATGTTACCTCCTCCAGCTCCTACATCCCTCCCTATCTCTGTAACCCCTCCAGCCCCTACAACCCTCCCTATCTCTGTAATCTCCTTCAGCCCCTACAATCCTCTCTATCTCTGTAACCTCCTCCAGCCCCTACAACCCTCCCTATCTCTGTATCCTCCTCCAGCCCCTACAACGCTCCCTATCTCTGTAACCTCCTCCAGCCCCTACAACCCTCCCTATCTCTGTAACCTCCTCCAGCCCCGACAACCCTCCCTATCTCTGTAACCTCCTCCAGCCCCTACAGCCCTCTCTATCTCTGTAACTTCCTCCAGCCCCTACAGCCCTCCCTATCTCCCTATCTTTCGACCATTCTCATCAGGGGTGGGGGGGCTCTATGGTCTGCAACCTCCTCCCTCAACCTCTCCACCCCTCTTTCTGCCGCTGTCTGTCTCTCCGGAAAGTGGAGCTGAGTCCACAAAAGATCAGCCATGATCTAATTGAATGGCGGAGCAGGCTCGAGGGGCCAGATGGCCTACTCCTGCTCCTAGTTCTTATGTTCTTATGTTCTCGGGTGGATTGGCCATCGTAAATTGCCCTTAGTGTCCAAAAAGGTTAGGAGGGGTTATTGGGTTACGGGGATAGGGTGGAAGTGAGGGCTTAAGTGGGTCGATGCAGACTCGATGGGCCGAATGTTCTCCTTCTGCTCTCTATGTTCTATGTTCTCTCTCAGAGAGACAGAGAGAGAGAGAGAGAGAGGTGGGGGTAGACCCGTGGAGGTTCGGACGGCCAAGAGCGAAGGAGTTTTCTTTTTTTTCCCCACGTGCATAAAGTGCCCTCCCGGATTGATTCTTGTCATTTTGAACAGGGCGTTACTGGCGGGGGTGGTGGATACCGAGTATTCGGCGATTGTCGTGTCGGATCACACCCCACACTGGGTGGATCTACAAGTGATCAAGGAGGGGGTTGGGGGGGGGGTCAGTGTCCGCAATGGAGATGTGGGGGCGGGATTCTCTGACCCCCCCCCCCCCCTCTCCCCCGGCCAGGTCAGAGAATCGCCGGGGTGGGGGGGGTGAATCCTGTCCCCGCCGGCTGCCGAATTCTCCGGCGTCGGGGATTATGGCGGGGGCGGGAATCGCGGCAATCGGGGGCCGTTGGCAGCGCCGCCCCTCCCCCCCCCCCCCCCCCCCCCCCCCCCCCCCCCCCCCCGGCGATTCTCTGGCCCGCGATGGGCCGAGTGGCCGCCCGTTTCCGGCCTGTCTCGCCGACGTAAATTACAACAGGTACTTACCGGCGGGACATGGCTGCGCGGGCGGCCTCCGGGGTCCTCGTGGGGGTGGGGGTTGGCCTGGCCCGCGATCGGGGCCCTTCGATCCGCGGGCGGGCCTGTGCCGTGGGGGCACCGTATTCCACCGCGTCGGCCGCTGCAACGATCCGCGATGGCCGACGCGGAGATGAACCCCCCCCCCCCGTGCATGCGCTGGGATGATGCCAGCACACGCTGGCGCTCCCGCACGTGCGCCAACTCGCGCCGGCCGCCGGAGGCCATTCGGCGCCAAGCCCCTTCCGTGCCGGCTGGCGGGGCGCTAACCACTCCGGCGCCGGCCTAGCCCATGATGTGGGCGGAGGATTCACACCTTTGGGGTGGCCCCACGCCGGAGTGGCTCACGCCTCTCCTACACGCCCGCCCCTCCCGTCTGCGCAGAATCCCGCCCTAGATGTCGGACTGTTAGCGGATGAGGAGGTGTGCGGACGGGTGAGGGTGGCTATCCAGAATTATTTGGAGATAAATGAGACAGGAGAAGTTTCGGCAGCAACGGTCTGGGAAGTGCTGAAGGCCGTGATTAGCGGGGGGAGCTAATTTTGATCCGGGCTGATCGGGAGGAGGTGTAGCGGGTAGAGATGGGGTAGGCTGGTGAGGTTAATAGTCCAGGTGGATAGAAGGTATTCTGACGCCCCGGAGCCGGGAGCAGCAGAAGCTGCAGATGGAGTTTGGTATCCACAGTGAAGGCAGTGGGGCAGTTGAGGAAGGTGAGGGGGGTGGTGTATGAGTGTGGTGAATGTAACAAGGTAATTCACAATGTATCTTTGTAAGCGCAGTAGCGTAATCCGACCACTAGGGGGGGGGAGTAGCTCTGGGAATGCTCAGGAGCTTGTACAGGGCTCCACCCTTGGCTCCGCCCACGACTCCTCCCCCTTGTGCTGCTGTATAAATACCCTTGTCCAGAGTCAGCCTGCAGTTCACCGAGAGTTCATCAACGGGTAACAGGCTGGCTCTGTAGTAAGTAGATTAAAGCCTATGTTCATATCGGAAAACACGTGTCTGGTGAATTGATGGTTCCATCAATGAATATAATGAGAAAGCCAGTAGGATGTTAGCACACCAGCTCAGGAAGAGGGAGGCGGCCAGGGAGATGGGAAGGACAGAGGGAGGGAACACAGTCTTGGACCCAGCCGGGGGGGGGGGAGGGGAGGGGGGGGCGGGGGGGTGAATGGGGTGCTTAAGGAGTTTTACACTCGGCTGTATGAGTCCCAGCCCCCAGCTGGGATGGAGGGGATGAGGCAGTTTTTTGAAAGGGTTGGAGTTTCCAAAGGTGGAGGAAGGGCCAGTGGAGGGGCTGGGAGCTCCAATCGGGATTGTGGATGTCGTAGAGGGATTGGAGGCCACGCAGTTGGGCCAGTCGGGACCGGACGGATACCCAGTGGAATTTTACAAGAGGTTCTGTGGGATACTGGGCCCGCTGCTGGTGAGGGCATTAACCGAGGCAGGAGAGCGAGGTTTCCTTCCCCCCAACAATGTCACAGATATCACTGATCCTGAACCGGGAGGAGGACCCAGAGCAACGTGGGTCACACAACACCGATCCCCCCCCTGAATGCCGCTGCCAAATTGCTGGCCAGAATTCTGGCCCCTTAGATAGAGTTCTGGGGCTGATGGGGGAAGAGCAGACGGGGTTGGTTGAAGGCAGGCAACTAACGGCCGACATTAGAAGGTTCCTGAATGTGATCATGGTGCCCTCCGAGGTGGGGAGGCGGAGGCGGTGGTCGCTATGGATGCGGAGAAGGCCATTGACCGGGTGGAATGGGATTATTTGCGGGAGGTCCTGGGACGGTTTGGGTTTGGGCAGGGCTTTATTGACTGGGTTTGGTTGCTGTGCCAGGCACCAGTGACGAGTGTGCGGACGAATCGGCTGAGTTCGGACTACTTTAAATTGCACCGATGGACAAGGCGGGGATGTCCTCTCTCCCCACTGTTTGCCTTGGCCATAGAGCCATTGGCGATGGCGCTGAGAGCTTCAAAGGACTGGAAGGGGCTAGTCCGGGGGGGGGGGGGGGGGGGGGGGGTGTGGAACACAGGGGGGGCGCGATTCTCCGAGCCCCGTGCCGGGCCGGAGAATCGCCGCAACTGCACCCCGACGCCGGCGTGAAATTCTCCAAGGTGCGGAGAATCAACGCCGTTTACGCCGGCGCGGTTGGTGCGGCCCCAGCTGCGGGCCGCTGGAATCAGCGGGGCCGCCGAATCTCCGGCCCGGATGGGCCGAGCGGCCATCCCGATGCGACAGGGTCCCGCCGACGCCGTTCAACCCTGGTCGCTGCCGGCGGGAACTCTGCGGGAACGCTCGGGGGGCAGCCTGTGGGTGGGGGGGGGGGCTCCTTCACCAGGGGGGGTCCTCCGAAGGGGTCTGGCACGCGCAAGATGGCACGGCCCAACTGCGCATGCGCAGGATTGAGCTGCCCCAACTGCGCATGAGCAGGATTGATCTGCCCCAACCGCGCATGCGCAGGATTGAGCTGCCCCAACCGCGCATGCGCAGGATTGATCTGCCCCAACTGCACATGCGCAGGATTGAGCTGCCCCAACTGCGCATGCGCAGGATTGAGCTGCCCCAACTGTGCATGCGCAGGATTGAGCTGCCCCAACTGCGCATGCGCAGGATTGAGCTGCCCCAACTGCGCATGAGCAGGATTGATCTGCCCCAACTGCACATGCGCAGGATTGAGCTGCCCCAACTGCGCATGCGCAGGATTGAGCTGCCCCAACTGCGCATGCGCAGGATTTAGCTGCCCCAACTGCGCATGCGCAGGATTGAGCTGCCCCAACTGCGCATGCGCAGGATTTAGCTGCCCCAACTGCGCATGCGCAGGATTTAGCTGCCCCAACTGCGCATGCGCAGGATTTAGCTGCCCCAACTGCGCATGCGCAGGATTGAGCTGCCCCAACCGCGCATGCGCAGGATTGAGCTGCCCCAACTGCGCATGCGCAGGATTGAGCTGCCCCAACTGCGCATGCGCAGGATTGAGCTGCCCCAACTGCGCATGCGCAGGATTGAGCTGCCCCAACTGCGCATGCGCAGGATTGAGCTGCCCCAACTGCGCATGCGCAGGATTGAGCTGCCCCAACTGCGCAGGCGCAGGATTGAGCTGCCCCAACTGCGCAGGCGCAGGATTGTGCTGCCCCAACTGCGCATGCGCAGGATTGAGCTGCCCCCAACTGCGCATGCGCGGGTTGGCGCCGCGTAAGGAGGCTGAAGCGGTGTGAACCGCTCCAGCGCCGTGCTGGCCCCCTGCGGGGGCCTGAATAGGTCGTGCCCGGGCCCTGTTCGCGCCCTCATGAAATGCGACGGCGCTCACGACGGCGCGAACACTTGGCCTCAATATCGGAGAATCGCCCCCAGGGTCTCATTTCTGCCGACGAGCTGCTCCTATCCATTTCTAACCCGGTAGGGGGATTGGGGAGATCTTGGGGGAATCTGGCCGGTTCTCGGGGTACAAATTGAACATGGGTAAAAGTGAGGTTTTTGTGACCCAGGCGAGGGGGCAGGAGAGGAGACTGGGGCAGTTACCGTTCAAAGTGGTGGGAGGGAGTTTTGTGTGTTGTTTTTGTGTGGGCGGGTACTGGGGGGCTGGCACTGCTGAGCTTTAGTAAATACGACTGGGCGGCAAATATAGCCATGATCAGGAAGTGGGTAGTGGGGGAGGGGGTCGGTGTGGGAACGGGTGGAGGCGGCATTATGTAGGGGCACAGGTTTGGGGGCATTGGTAACGGCACCTCTGCCGTTCTCGCCAGCCCCGGTACTCCACAAGCCCGGTGGTGGTGGCGGCTCTGAGAGTTTGGGGGCAATGGCGGAAGTAGGTGGGAGTGGGGGGTGTGGGCGCCAATTTATGGCAACCACTGGGGAGGCTGGGTGGGGGGGGGGGAGGTTTCGGAGGTGGCAGAGAGCTGGGATTGAGAGGCCGGGGGATCTGTTTATCGATGGGATCTTTCCTTGTTTCGGTGATTTGGAGGAGTGGTTCGAATTGCCGGGAGGGAATGGGTTTGGCTGTCTGCAGGTGAGGGATTTTGCCGGGAGGGAATGGGTTTGGCTGTCTGCAGGTGAGGGATTTTGCCGGGAGGGAATGGGTTTGGCTATCTGCAGGTGAGGGACTTTGCCGGGAGGGAATGGGTTTGGCTATCTGCAGGTGAGGGATTTTGCCGGGAGGGAATGGGTTTGGCTGTCTGCAGGTGAGGGATTTTGCCGGGAGGGAATGGGTTTGGCTATCTGCAGGTGAGGGACTTTGCCGGGAGGGAATGGGTTTGGCTATCTGCAGGTGAGGGATTTTGCCGGGAGGGAATGGGTTTGGCTCTCTGCAGGTGAGGGATTTTGTGGGAAGGCCGGCTTCGACCTTTCCGCTTCTACCGCCACAGGGGATACAGGACAAGGTAGCTTCAAAAACGGGAGTGGGGGAAGGGAAGGTCTCGGAAATCTATGAAGAGCTCATGGAGTGGGCGGGAACCCAGATAGGGGAGATAAAGGGAGGCTGAGCTGGGAAAGGAGTTAGAGGCGGGTCTGTGGGACGATGATCTGAGCAGAGTCAACACGTCCTCATCATGTGCCAGGCTCAGCCTGATACAATACAAGATGATTCACCATGACGGTGACCCGGATGAGCAGGTTTTTTGAAGGGTTGGAGGATCGGTGTGGGCGGGAGGGGCCCACAAACCCCACCCACATGTTTTGGCCGTGTCCGAAGCTGAGGGGATTCGGGCAGGGATTTGCCGATGTCATGTCCACGGTGTTAAAGCCAAGAATGGCCCCTAGTCCAGAGGTGGCGATTTTCGGAGTGTCGGAGGACCCGGGAGCCCCGGGGGGCGGGAGAGGCCAACGTTTTGGCCTTTGCCTCCTTGGTATCCCGGACACGGATATTACCAGCATGGAGGGTCTCGAAGCCCCCCGAAATCGGGGGTCTGGGTTAGCGACGTGGGCCGGGTTTCACAGCCTTGAGAAAATTCAGTTTGCCCTGAGAGCATATGGGTCCGTCCGGAAGTGGCTGCCGTTTATCGACTTCTTCGGGGAAAATTAAACTGTTAATCGATTCAATAAAGGGGGGGGGGGGGAGGAGGGGTTAGGGAACGTTGCTGGGGGGTGGGGGGGTAGGGGGAGTTAGGGGGTAGGGATGAGTTAGGCTATTTTGTGTTTAGAGTAGGCTGGAACAATGGGAGATGGAGGGATGTGTTACCCACTGAACTATGTGGACATTTATACTTGTGTTGTTTATTGTTATAAAATCATTAATGCCTGTATAGGGCAGCACGGTGGCCTAGTGGTTAGCACAACCGCCTCGCGGCGCTGAGGTCCCAGGTTCGATCCCGGCCCTGGGTCGCTGTCCGTGTGGAGTTTGCACATTCTCTCCGTGTCTGTGTGGGTTTCGTCCCCACAACCCAAAAATGTGCAGAGTAGGTGGATTGGCCACGCTAAATTGCCCCTTAATTGGAAAAAATAATTGGGTAATCTAAATTTTAAAAAAAAAATTAATGCCTGTATAAAATGTTTTTTTGCAAAAAAAAAAAAGGAAATGCTTATTAATGTTTAGAACCAGATCCGTAACCAATAATTATCTACTTTCCCCTGGCAGAACGGAAGAGGAAAAGAAGGATTGGATTGAGGTAAATCTCCCTCTACACTATCCTCATCAAACACTCCCAGGACAGGTACAGCACGGGGTTAGATACAGAGTAAAGCTCCCTCTACACTGTCCCCATCAAACACTCCCAGGACAGGTACAGCACGGGGTTAGATACAGAGTAAAGCTCCCTCTACACTGTCCCCATCAAACACTCCCAGGACAGGTACAGCACGGGGTTAGATACAGAGTAAAGCTCCCTCTACACTGTCCCCATCAAACACTCCCAGGACAGGTACAGCACGGAGTTAGATACAGAGTAAAGCTCCCTCTACACTGTCCCCCATCAAACACTCCCAGGACAGGTACAGCACTGGGTTAGATACAGAGTAAAGCTCCCTCTACACTGTCCCCATCAAACACTCCCAGGCCAGGAACAGCACGGGGTTAGATACAGAGTAAAGCTGTAAACATTGAGCTTGTTTATTCTGTCCTAGGCGATCCAAGTCAGTATTCGGAAGCACGAGGAAACGCTGGAGAGCTGCACACTCCTCAGTGGATCATTCCGAGAAGAGGAGACACCCCCAGATTCACCGGTGAGTGAGTGAGCCTGCTTTATTGGTGCATCCAAAAGATAGCATCTCCGACAGTGCGGCGCTCCCTCAGCACTGACCCTCCGACAGTGCGGCACTCCCTCAGCACTGATCCTCCGACAGTGCGGCGCACCCTCAGTACTGACCCTCCGACAGTGTGGCGCTCCCTCAGCACTGACCCTCCGACAGTGCGGCACTCCCTCAGCACTGATCCTCCGACAGTACGGTGCTCCCTCAGCACTGACCCTCCGACAGTGCGGCACTCCCTCAGCACTGATCCTCCGACAGTGCGGCGCACCCTCAGTACTGACCCTCCGACAGTGTGGCGCTCCCTCAGCACTGACCCTCCGACAGTGCGGCGCTCCCTCAGCACTGACCCTCCAACAGTGCGGCACTCCCTCAGCACTGACCCTCCGACAGTGCGGTGCTCCCTCAGCACTGACCCTCCGACACTGCGGCGCTCCCTCAGCACTGACCCTCCGACGGTGCGGAGTCCCTCAGCACTGACCCTCCGACAGTGCGGCACTCCCTCAGCACTGACCCTCCGACACTGCGGCGCTCCCTCAGCACTGACCCTCCGACGGTGCGGAGTCCCTCAGCACTGACCCTCCGACAGTGCGGCGCTCCCTCAGCACTGACCCTCCCACAGTGCGGCGCTCCCTCAGCACTGACCCTTCGACAGTGCGGCGCTCCCTCAGTACTGACCCTCCGACAGTGTGGTACTCCCTCAGTACTGACCCTCCGACAGTGCGGCGCTCCCTCGGCACTGACCCTCCGACAGTGCGGCGCTCCCTCAGCACTGACCCTCCGACAGTGCGGCGCTCCCTCAGCACTGACCCTCTGACAGTGCGGCGCTCCCTCGGCACTGACCCTCCGACAGTGCGGCGCTCCCTCAGCACTGACCCTCCGACAGTGCGGCGCTCCCTCAGCACTGACCCTCCGCTCCCTCAGCACTGACCCTCTGACAGTGCGGTGCTCCCTCAGCACTGACCCTCTGACAGTGCGGCGCTCGCTCAGCGCTGACCCTCTGACAGTGCGGCGCTCCCTCAGCACTGACCCTCTGACAGTGCGGCGCTCGCTCGGTATTGTTATTTGCGATGAGCGGGTCGAGCGTGGTTTGGTAATTCTCTCGATCCCTGATTGTCATTCAGAACACAGAGCTCGGGAAGAGAGCTCCCACCCCGATCCGGGAGAAGGAAGTCACATTGTGTATGATTTGCCAGGAGCCATTCAACTCGATTACCAAGCGGCGTCATCACTGCAAAGCTTGTGGTCATGTGAGTAATCTGTCTAACAGCCCTGTCCAGGCCCAAAGCCTGCCCCACCGGCCCTGTCCATGCCCAAAGCCTGCCCCACCGGCCCTGTCCAGGCCCAAAGCCTGCCCCACCGGCCCTGTCCATGCCCAAAGCCTGCCCCACCGGCCCTGTCTGCAGCCAGCCCCCACACCGGTCCTGTCCATGCCCAAAGCCTGCCCCACCGGCCCTGTCTGCAGTCAGTCCCCCCACCGGCCCTGTCCATGCCCAAAGCCTGCCCCACCGGCCCTGTCTGCAGTCAGTCCCCCCACCGGCCCTGTCCAGGCCCAAAGCCTGCCCCACCGGCCCTGTCCAGGCCCAAAGCCTGCCCCACCGGCCCTGTCTGCAGCCAGCCCCCACACCGGCCCTGTCCAGGCCCAAAGCCTGCCCCACCGGCCCTGTCTGCAGCCAGCCCCCACACCGGCCCTGTCCAGGCCCAAAGCCTGCCCCACCGGCCCTGTCTGCAGCCAGCCCCCACACCGGCCCTGTCCATGCCCAAAGCCTGCCCCACCGGCCCTGCCTGCAGTCAGTCCCCCCACCGGCCCTGTCCAGGCCCAAAGCCTGCCCCACCGGCCCTGTCCAGGCCCAAAGCCTGCCCCACCGGCCCTGTCCAGGCCCAAAGCCTGCCCCACCGGCCCTGTCCAGGCCCAAAGCCTGCCCCACCGGCCCTGTCCATGCCCAAAGCCTGCCCCACCGGCCCTTTGCCAAATAAAGCTCGGCCTTCACATCGAGAGCGGCAGAATGGCGAAGCAGAGGGTCCACGCTTTGAACTTGTATCTGACATTTATTACAGTGCCCGGAGATACCGCACACTTCCAGTCTTCCACTCGGAATACTGTGCACTGTTCCCGTCTCCCTATCCCACTTGGAATACTGTGCACTGTTCCCGTCTCCCTCTCCCACTTGGAATGCTGTGCACAGTTCCCGTCTCCCTATCCCACTCGGAATACTGTGCACTGTTCCCGTCTCCCTATCCCACTTGGAATACTGTGCACAGTTCCCGTCTCCCTATCCCACTTGGAATACTGTGCACTGTTCCCGTCTCCCTATCCCACTCGGAATACTGCGCACTGTTCCCGTTTCCCTATCCCATGGGATCATGTCGGAGCAGCCGCTTGGCTCATCCACTGTTCCCATCTCCCTATCGCACTTGGAATACTGTGCACTGTTCCCGTCTCCCTATCCCACTCGGAATACTGTGCACAGTTCCCGTCTCCCTATCCCACTTGGAATACTGTGCACTGTTCCCGTCTCCCTATCCCACTCGGAATACTGTGCACTGTTCCCGTCTCCCTATCCCATGGGATCATGTCGGAGCAGCCGCTTGGCTCATCCACTGTTCCCGTCTCCCTATCCCACTTGGAATACTGTGCACTGTTCCCGTCTCCCTATCCCACTCGGAATACTGTGCACTGTTCCCGTCTCCCTATCCCATGGGATCATGTCGGAGCAGCCGCTTGGCTCATCCACTGTTCCCGTCTCCCTATCCCACTTGGAATACTGTGCACTGTTCCCGTCTCCATATCCCACTCGGAATACTGTGCACAGTTCCCGTCTCCCTATCCCATGGGATCATGTCGGAGCAGCCGCTTGGCTCAAACACTGTTCCCGTCTCCCTATCCCACTTGGAATACTGTGCACTGTTCCCGTCTCCCTATCCCACTGGGAATACTGTGCACTGTTCCCGTCTCCCTATCCCACTTGGAATGCTGTGCACGGTTCCGGTGTCCAATCACCACCTGTCGCCCAGCAGAATGCAGCATTTCATCAATTCATTGGCCTTCAGCCAACTAATTGGACCGAATCTTTCCGATCTCTCGGGTGCCAAAAAGTCTGGGCGGGATTCTCCGCTCCCGGGACTATGTGCCCGCGCCGTCATGAAGGCCGTCACGTTTCACGACGGCGCGAACAGGTCCCGGGCACGACCTATTCTGGCCCCCGCAGGGGGCCAGCACGGCGCTGGAACGGTTCACGCCGCTCCAGCGTCCCGCTGTGCCAACCCGCGCATACGCAGTTGGGGCAGCTCAATCCTGCGCATGCACGGGGAACTTCTGAGGCACGTCGGCCCCTCACCAACACGGCGCCGGTGTTCTGGGGCCGGCCGCGGAAAGAGGTGGGGGGGGGGTGGCGGGAGAGGCCGGCCCGCCGATCACTGGGCCCCGATCGCGGGCCAGACCCCATCGGAGGCCACTCCCCCCCCCTCCGGCCCGGTGAGGGAGCCCCGCTCCCCCCCTCCCCCCTCTTCACAGGCCCCTCCCCCCCCCCCAGCGTTCCCGCACAGTTCCCGCCGGCAGCGACCAGGGGTAGACGGCGCTGGCGAGAACCTGTCACGTCGGAGAAGCCGCTTGGCCGGAGAATCGCAGCTCGCTGTTTGCGCCGTTTTATCCGAGCGACCCGGCGCGAGAATCGCGTGCGGGGATCAGGGCAGAGTGGCGATTTCCCACCCGGCGGGGGGGGGGGGGGGGCGGCAGGAGCTAAACCCCACGGGGAGTGGGGAGAATGTGCGTCTCGCTCCCACGGGGAGTGGGGAGAATGTGGGACTCGCTCCCACGGGGAGTGGGGAGAATGTGGGACTCGCTCCCACGGGGAGTGGGGAGAATGTGGGACTCGCTCCCACGGGGAGTGGGGAGAATGTGGGACTCGCTCCCACGGGGAGTGGGGAGAATGTGGGACTCGCTCCCACGGGGAATGGGGAGAATGTGGGACTCGCTCCCACGGGGAGTGGGGAGAATGTGGGACTCTCCCACGGGGAGTGGGGGGAATGTGGGTCTCGCTCCCAGGGGGAGCAGGGAGAATGTGGGACTCGCTCCCACGGGGAGTGGGGAGAATGTGGGACTCGCTCCCACGGGGAATGGGGAGAATGTGGGACTCTCCCACGGGGAGTGGGGAGGATGTGGGACTGGCTCCCACGGGGAGTGGGGAGAATGTGGGACTCGCTCCCACGGGGAGTGGGGAGAATGTGGGACTCGCTCCCACGGGGAGTGGGGCGAATGTGGGACTCGCTCCCACGGGGAGGGGGGAGAATGTGGGTCTCGCTCCCAGGGGGAGTGGGGAGGATGTGGGACTCGCTCCCACGGGGTGTGGTTGAGGTGAATCGTGTCTCTGTATTTAAGGGGGGAGAGGGGAAACTGGGTAAACACGAGGGAGAAATGAATAAAATGAGATGCGGGCCGGGGGGGGGGAGGATTCTGGTGTGGGTGCATGAACATCGGCACAGATCAGAGGGGCTGAATGGCCTATTTCTGGGATGTAAGATTTTGCGGAATACTGTCTGAGTTCTAAACGGCCGTCTCTCTCCAGGTCGTCTGTGGGAAATGTTCCGAATTCCGAGCTCGTCTGGTCTATGACAACAATCGATCGAACCGTGTTTGCCGGGATTGCTACACGGCCCTGCACGGATCACCAGGCAGTCCCGCCCACCAGTCTTCCTACACCCACAGGAGGAGGTCCATCCTCGAGGTGAGAAATACTCCCCACTGCTTTCAGGCACAGAGCTCCCTCTACACTGTCCCCATCAAACACTCCCAGGACAGGTACAGCACGAGGTTAGATACAGAGTAAAGCTCCCTCTACACTGTCCCCATCAAACACTCCCAGGACATGTACAGCACGGGGTTAGATACAGAGTAAAGCTCCCTCTACACTGTCCCCATCAAACACTCCCAGGACAGGTACAGCACGGGGTTAGATACAGAGTAATGCTCCCTCTACACTGTCCCCATCAAACACTCCCAGGACAGGTACAGCACGGGGTTAGATGCAGAGTAAAGCTCCCTCTACACTGTCCCCATCAAACACTCCCAGGGCAGGTACAGCACGGGGTTAGATACAGGGTAAAGCTCCCTCTGCACTGTCCCCATCAAACTCTCCCAGGACAGGTACAGCACGGGGTTAGATACAGGGTAAAGCTCCCTCTGCACTGTCCCCATCAAACACTCCCAGGACAGGTACAGCACGGGGTTAGATACAGAGTAAAGCTTCCTCGACACTGTCCCCATCAAACACTCCCAGGGCAGGTACAGCACGGGGTTAGATACAGAGTAAAGCTCCCTCTACACTGTCCCCATCAAAGTCTCCCAGGACAGGTACAGCACGGGGTTAGATACAGAGTAAAGCTCCCTCTACACTGTCCCCATCAAACACTCCCAGGACAGGTACAGCACGGGGTTAGATACAGAGTAAAGCTCCCTCTACACTGTCCCCATCAAACACTCCCAGGACAGGTACAGCACGGGGTTAGATACAGAGTAAAGCTCCCTCTACACTGTCCCCATCAAACACTCCCAGGACAGGTACAGCACGGAGTTAGATACAGAGTGACGGTCCCACTTAACTTTCCCACATGAATATTAAAACAATCAAAGTCACTGGAGAAGATTTGAACGACCATCCTTGTAAAAGATTTACAAGGATGGTCGCACAATGTGGAGGTTTAAGTGTGGGGATGTTTTGAACAGGACAGGCTCTTTCATCCCAAAAGGTGATCCACGGTGGGTGAGCTGATCGAGGTGTTTAAAATAGTGAAGTGGGTTTCAATGAGATCGAGGCAGAGACAATGTTTCCATGTGTATGTAAGTGAATGTGTGTTTGCGAGTGTGCGTGTGGGCTGAGTGTGTGTTCAACTGACTTTGTGCGACTGCCTGTGTGCGCGAGAGTGTGTGCGCACAAGAGAGTGTGTGTGATGTGTGACTGTGTCATGTGTGACTGTGTAGTGTGGTGTGTGTGATGTGTGACTGTATGGTGTGTGACTGTGTGTGTGGTGTGTGACTGTATGTGCGTTATGTGTGTTATGTGGCTGTGTATGTTATGTGACTACGCGTGTGTGACTGCACGTGTGTCTGTGTGTGTGTGACTGCCTGTGTATACGTGTGTGAATGTGTGTGTGTGACAGTGTATGGTGTGTGACTGTGTGTTTGATGTGTGATGCGTAACTGTGAGTATGACTGTGTGTGGTGTGTGACTGTGTGTGGTGTGTGACTGTGTGTGTGGTGTGTGACTGTGTGTGGTGTGTGACTGTGTGTGGTGTGTGACTGTGTGTGGTGTGTGACTGTGTGTGTGGTGTGTGACTGTGTGTGGTGTGTGACTGTGTGTGTGGTGTGTGACTGTTTGTGGTGTGTGACTGTGTGTGGTGTGTGACTGTGTTTGTGTGTGTGACTGTTTGTGGTGTGTGACTGTTTGTGGTGTGTGACTGTGTACGCGGTGCGTGACTGTGCGTGATGTGTAACTGTGTGCGTGATGTGTGACTGTGTGCGTGATGTGTGACTGCGTGTGTCGTATGTGATGTGTGACTGTGTGTGATGTGTGACTGTCTATGTGTGACTATGTGTGTGGTGTGTGACTGCATGTTGTGTGACTGTATGTTATGTAACTATATGTGTGTGTATTTGTGTGCATGTGTGCCTGTGTATACATGTGTGAATGTGTGTGGTGTGACTGTGTGCGTGATGTGTGACTGTGTGTCTGATATGTGACTGTGGGTGGTGTGTGGCTATGTGTGTGGTGTGTGACTGGTGTGTGTGTGTGCGCGTCTGTGTGTACATGTGTGAATGTGCATGTGTGTGTCAAACTGTGTGTGGTGTGACTGCGTGTGTATGTGTACGTGGGTGACTGTGCGTGCGTGTGCCTGTGAAACAGTGTGTGGTGTGGCTGTGTGTGCGCGTTTGTGTGTGTGTGTGTGTGTGTGTGTGTGTGTGTGTGTGTGTGGCGATCCTGGACCACACCAAAACAATCCGTTTCTGTGACTAAGTGTTGATGCCGACGGGGAATCCGTGGGCTTGTACCTCGGGAAAAATCGGGGGCTGCACCATCACCAATTCTGCTACCGGTGACGCCGTGTGGAACATCATCCAATCCCGTGAAAAACGGTGCGGGAATGGCCGGGTCCGTGATGGACACTCGGCTGACAAGCTGCAGCCGCGCTTAAACAATATCTCCCCCCCCCCCCCCCCCCCCAGTCCTGGCAGAAGCCCCTTGGCCAGCGGCGCGGCTGTTGTCGGAGTATGGCGGTGTTGGACGCTGTCTGTACGCCCTTTCTCTCTCTCAGCGGCCATCACGCCAGGTTCTCGATTTCACTTAGAACCCACCGTCGGGAACTAGGCCCATCGGAACGAACAAAGAACAAAGAAAAGTACAGCAGCACAGGAACAGGCCCTTCGGCCCTCCAAGCCTGCGCCGACCATGCTGCCCGTCTAAACTAAAATCTTCTACACTTCCTGGGTCCGTATCCCTCTATTCCCATCCTATTCATGTATTTGGCAAGATGCCCCTTAAACGTCACTATCGTCCCTGCTTCCACCACCTCCTCCGGCAGCGAGTTCCAGGCACCCACTACCCTCTGTGTAAAAGACTTGCCTCGTACATCTCCTCCAAACCTTGCCCCTCGCACCTTAAACCTATGCCCCTAGTAATTGACCCCTCCACCCTGGGGAAAAGCCTCTGACTATCCACTCTGTCTATGCCCCTCATAATTTTGTAGACCTCTATCAGGTCGCCCCTCAACCTCCGTCGTTCCAGTGAGAACAAACCTAGTTTATTCAACCGCTCCTCATAGCTAATGCCCTCCATACCAGGCAACATCCTGGTAAATCTCTTCTGCACCGTCTCTAAAGCCTCCATAGCCTTCTGGTAGTGTGGCAACCAGAATTGAACACTATACTCCAAGTGTGGCCTAACTAAGGTTCTACACAGCTGCAACATGACTTGCCAATTCTTATACTCAATGCCCCGGCCATTGAAGGCAAGCATGCCGTATGCCTTCTTGACTACCTTCTCCACCTGTGTTGCCCCTTTCAGTGACCTGTGGACCTGTACACCTAGATCTCTCAGACTGTCAATACTCTTGAGGGTTCTACCATTCACTGTATATTCCCTACCTGCATTAGACCTTCCAAAATGCATTACCTCACATTTGTCCAGATTAAACTCCATCTGCCATCTCTCCGCCCAAGTCTCCAAACGATCTAAATCCTGCTGTATCCTCTGACAGTCCTCATCGCTATCCGCAATTCCACCAACCTTTGTGTCGTCCCCAAACTTACTAATCAGACCAGTTACATTTTCCTCCAAATCATTTATATATATATTACGAACAGCAACGATCCCAGCACTGATCCCTGCGGAACACCACTAGTCACAGCCCTCCAATTAGAAAAGCATCCTTCCATTGCTACCCTCTGCCTTCTATGACCGAGCCAGTTCTGTATCCACCTTGCCAGCTCACCCCTGATCCCGTGTGACTTCACCTTTTGTACCAGTCTACCATGAGGGACCTTGTCAAAGGCCTTACTGAAGTCCAGATAGACAACATCCACTGCCCTACCTGCATCAATCATCTTTGTGACCTCGAACAGCTCTATTAAGTTAGTGAGACACGACCTCCCTTCACAAAACCGTGCTGCCTCTCACTACTACGTCCATTTGCTTCCAAATGGGAGTAGATCCTGTCTCGAAGAATTCTCTCCAGTAATTTCCCTACCACTGACGTAAGGCTCACCGGCCTGTAGTTCTCTGGATTATCCTTGCTACCCTTCTTAAACAAAGGGACAACATTGGCTATTCTCCAGTCCTCCGGGACATCACCTGAAGACAGTGAGGATCCAAAGATTTCTGTCAAATGATGATCTAAATAATGATGATAATCTAAAATGCAGTGTCCAATCCTCTGCCACTCTGTTACAGAAACAGGCATCGATTGTGGCTGAGAACAGTGTGATTTGCAGTTACCTGCACTACATGGAGAAAGGGGCAAAGGGTTGGCAGAAGGGTTGGTGCGTCATTCCGGAGAATGAGCCCCTTGTGCTTTACATCTATGGAGCCCCCCAGGTGAGTGAGACTGGGACCCTCTGGGATTCTCTCTCTCTCTTTCTCTCTCCCTCTTTCTCTCTGTCGCGCTCGCTCTCTCTCTCTCTCTCTCTGTCTGTCTGTCTCTCTCTGTCTCTCACTCTCTCTGTCTCTCTGTCTTTCTCTCTCTCTGTCTCTGCCTCTCTCTCTCTCTCTCTGTCTCTCTCTCTGTCTCTCACTCTTTCTCTGCCTCTCTCTCTGTCTCTCATTGTCTCTCTCTGTCTCTCTCCCTCTGTCTCTCTCTCTCTCTCTTGCCCTCTGTCTCTCTCTCTCCCCGTCTCTCTCTGTCTGTCTCTCACTCTCACTCTGTCTCTCTCTGTCTCTCTCTCTCAATCTCTCTCTCCGTCTCTCTCTCTCTCTGTCTCTCTCTCTCTCAATCTCTCTCTCCGTCTCTCTCTCTCTGTCTCTGCCTCTCTCTCTCTGTCTCTCTCTCTCTCTCTCACTGTATGTCTCTCACTCTCACTCTGTCTCTCATTCTCTCTCTCTGTGTGTCTCTCTCTCTCTCTCTCTGTCTCTCTCTCTGTTTCTCTCTCTCTCTGTCTCTCTCTCTCTCTCAATCTCTCACTGTCTCTGCCTGTCTCTGTCTCTGTCTCTCTCTCTCTATCTGTCTGTCTCTCTCTCTCTCTCTGTCTCTCTCTCTCTCAATCTGTATCTCTCTCTGTGTCACTCTCTGTGTGTCTCTCTCCATCTCGCTCTCTGTTTCTGTCTCTCTCTCTCTCTCCCTCTGCCTCTGTCTCACTCTGTCACACTCTCTCTGTCGCTCTGTCTCTGTCGCTCTCTGTCTCTCTCTGTCTCTGTCTGTCTCCCTCTCTCTGTCTCTCTCTCTCCTTCTTGTCATGATATGCAGGCACACACACACACATAACGATATACAGACAAGCAGCTAATGGACACAGAGAACAGGACATGACCAATAGGCAGGCAGGACACTCAGGGGTGGGATCTGACTATAAAAGACACGAGTCACTCATACTCCGCCTCTTTCCACTGATAAACATCTAGCGAGTCAGTCAGGGGTGTTGTTACAACCTCACACCTCCAGCACGTGGCTAAGAGCTAGTCTGATTCAGTCAGACAGAGTAACCACATTTAAGTTAGCAGAGAGTCGAACTCACAGAGAACTGTGCTATTAGTTCAATAAACCTGATTGAACTAACTTCAAGGCCTGGAGTATCTTTCTGATCTCAGCTGCATCCAGTTGCAGCCAGTGTTAGACCAGTGTACCTAACACAACACTTCTCTCTCTCCTCTCGCTCTGTCTCTCTCCTCTCTCTCTGCCTCTCTCTCTCTCTCCTTGTCTCTTTCCTTCTCTCTCTCTCTCTGGTTATGATCTACTGGCCGTGTCACACCCGAACGGGAGCCCGGTGTATCTGGTAGACGCCGGGAGTAGTTTCCAGCATGGGAGGCTGGAGCGGCCTGAACCGCTCCCGTGCCATGCCGGCCCTCCGTAGGGCCCAGAAACGGTACACCAAGCGGCCCGTTCACGCAGACGTGAAACGCAACAGCGTGGACACTCTGCAGCCGAATGGGAGAATCCCACCCTCTTTCTATCTCTCTCTGTGTCTCCATATCTGTGTGTCTCTCATTCCCTCTCCCCAACTCTCTCCCTCTGTCCCTTTCTGCATCTCTCTTTGTGTCACTCTCTCACCCTCTCTCTCTCGGTCTCCCTCCATCTCCCTCTCTCTCACTCTGTATCTCTCTCTGTGTCACTCTCTATGTGTCTCTCTCTATCTCGCTCTCTGTTTCTGTCTCTCTCTCTCTCTGCCCTTCTCTCTCTCTGCCTCTCTCTCACTCTGTCACTCTCTATCTGTCGCTCTCTCTCTCTCTCTATCTCTCTCTGTCTCTATATATCTCTCTCTCTACCTCTCTCACTCTCTGTCGCTCTTTCTCTCGTTTTCTCTGTCTCTCTCTCTCTCGCTGTCTCTGTCTCTCTATCTCTCTTGCACTTTCTCTGCCTGTCTCTCTCTCTCTGTCGCTCTCTCTGTCTCTCTCTCTCTCTCTCTTGCTCTTTCTCTGTCTGTCTCTCTCTCTCTGTCGCTCTCTCTCTCTCTCTCTCTCTCTGTCTCTCTCTCTGTCTCTCTCGCTGTCTCTGTCTCTCACTCTCTCTCTTGCTCTTTCTCTGCCTGTCTCTCTCTGTCGCTCTCTGTCTCTCTCTTGCTCTTTCTCTGCCTGTCTCTCTCTCTGTCGCTCTCTCTCTCTCTCTGTCTCTCTCTCTGTCTCTCTCACCCTTTCTCTCGCTCTCTCTGTCTTGCTCTTTCCCTGTTTCCCTCTCTCTCTTTCTTTTGCTCTCTCTGTTGCTCTCTCTCTCTCTCTCTGTCTCTCTCGCTCTCTCTCTGCCTCTCTTGCTCTCTGCCTCTCTCGCTCTCTGCCTCTCTCTCTCTCTGCCTCTCTCTCTGCCTCTCTCTCTCTCTCTCCGTCTCTCTCGCTCGCTCTCTCTCTGCCTCTGTCTCTGCCTCTCTCTCTCGCTCTCTCTCTCCGTCTCTCTCGCTCGCTCTCTCTCTGCCTCTCTCTCTTTCTCTATGCCTCTCTCTCTCACCCTCTCTGCCTCTCTCTCGCTCTCTCTCTGCCTCTCTCGCTCTCTGCCTCTCTCGCTCTCTGTCTCTGTCTCTTCTTCAAGATGCTCGTTAGAAACTGATCTCTGCTGAGATTTTGACAGCCTCTCCCTGATTACTCAGCCTGTGAGCCAGGGTCACGTTTTGTCTGATTGACACTCTGGGAGGTTTAATTGCCGTCCAGATCAGTACGGTGTTAGATACAGAGTAATTGCCGTACAGATCAGCACGGTGTGAGATACAGAGTAATTGCTGTACAGTTCAGCACGGTGTTAGATACAGAGTAATTGCTGTACAGATCAGCACGGTGTTAGATACAGAGTAATTGCCATACAGATCAGCACGGTGTTAGATACAGAGTAATTGCCGTACAGATCAGCACGGTGTTAGATACAGAGTAATTGCTGTACAGATCAGCACGGTGTTAGATACAGAGTAATTGCCGTACAGATCAGCACGGTGTTAGATACAGAGTAATTGCTGTACAGATCAGCACGGTGTTAGATACAGAGTAATTGCTGTACAGATCAGCACGGTGTTAGATACAGAGTAATTGCCGTACAGATCAGCACGGTGTTAGATACAGAGTAATTGCCGTACAGATCAGCACGGTGTTAGATACAGAGTAATTGCCGTACAGATCAGCACGGTGTTAGATACAGAGTAATTGCCGTACAGATCAGCACGGTGTTAGATACAGAGTAATTGCCGTACAGATCAGCACGGTGTGAGATACAGAGTAATTGCTGTACAGTTCAGCACGGTGTTAGATACAGAGTAATTACCGTACAGATCAGAACGGTGTTAGATACAGAGTAATTGCTGTACAGATCAGCACGGTGTTAGATACAGAGTAATTGCCGTACACATCAGCACGGTGTGAGATACAGAGTAATTGCCGTACAGATCAGCACAGCGTTAGATACAGAGTAATTGCTGTACAGATCAGCACGGTGTTAGATACAGAGTAATTACCGTACAGATCAGCACGGTGTGAGATACAGAGTAATTACCGAAAAAGATCAGCACGGTGTTAGATACAGAGTAATTACCGTACACATCAGCACGGTGTGAGATACAGAGTAATTGCCGTACAGATCAGCACGGTGTTAGATACAGAGTAATTGGCGTACAGATCAGCACGGTGTTAGATACAGAGTAATTGCCGTACAGATCAGCACGGTGTCAGATACAGAGTAATTGGCGTACAGATCAGCACGGTGTTAGATACAGAGTAATTGCCGTACAGATCAGCACGGTGTATACAGAGTAATTGCCGTACAGATCAGCACGGTGTTAGATACAGAGTAATTGCCGTACAGATCAGCACGGTGTTAGATACAGAGTAATTGCCGTACAGATCAGCACGGTGTTAGATACAGAGTAATTGCTGTACAGATCAGGACGGTGTTAGATACAGAGTAATTGCCGTACAGATCAGCACGGTGTTAGATACAGAGTAATTGCTGTACAGATCAGCACGGTGTTAGATACAGAGTAATTGCTGTACAGATCAGCACGGTGTTAGATACAGAGTAATTGCTGTACAGATCAGCACGGTGTTAGATACAGAGTAATTGCTGTACAGATCAGCACGGTGTTAGATACAGAGTAATTGCTGTACAGATCAGCACGGTGTCAGATACAGAGTAATTGCCGTACAGATCAGCACGGTGTTAGATACGGAGTAATTGCCGTATAGATCAGCACGGTGTTAGATACAGAGTAATTGCCGTACAGATCAGCACGGTGTTAGATACAGAGTAATTGCTGCACAGATCAGCACGGTGTTAGATACAGAGTAATTGCCGTACAGATCAGCACGGTGTTAGATACAGAGTAATTGCCGTACAGATCAGCACGGTGTTAGATACAGAGTAATTGCCGTACAGATCAGCACGGTGTTAGATACAGAGTAATTGCCGTACAGATCAGCACGGTGTTAGATACAGAGTAATTGCCGTACAGATCAGCACGGTGTTAGATACAGAGTAATTGCCGTACAGATCAGCACGGTGTGAGATACAGAGTAATTGCTGCACAGATCAGCACGGTGTTAGATACAGAGTAATTGCCGTACAGATCAGCACGGTGTTAGATACAGAGTAATTGCCGTACAGATCAGCACGGTGTGAGATACAGAGTAATTGCTGTACAGGTCAGCACAGTGTTAGATACAGAGTAATTGCCGTACAGATCAGCACGGTGTTAGATACAGAGTAATTGCTGTACAGATCAGCACGGTGTTAGATACAGAGTAATTGCTGTACAGTTCAGCACGGTGTTAGATACAGAGTAATTACCGTACAGATCAGAACGGTGTTAGATACAGAGTAATTGCCGTACACATCAGCACGGTGTGAGATACAGAGTAATTGCCGTACAGATCAGAACGGTGTTAGATACAGAGTAATTGCTGTACAGATCAGCACGGTGTTAGATACAGAGTAATTGCTGTACAGTTCAGCACGGTGTTAGATACAGAGTAATTGCTGTACAGATCAGCACGGTGTTAGATACAGAGTAATTGCTGTACAGTTCAGCACGGTGTTAGATACAGAGTAATTGCCGTACAGATCAGCACGGTGTTAGATACAGAGTAATTGCTGTACAGATCAGCACGGTGTGAGATACAGAGTAATTGCCGTACACATCAGCACGGTGTTAGATACAGAGTAATTGCTGTACAGTTCAGCACGGTGTTAGATACAGAGTAATTGCCGTACAGATCAGCACGGTGTTAGATACAGAGTAATTACCGTACAGATCAGAACGGTGTTAGATACAGAGTAATTGCCGTACAGATCAGCACGGTGTTAGATACAGAGTAATTACCGTACAGATCAGCACGGTGTTAGATACAGAGTAATTGCCGTACACATCAGCACGGTGTTAGATACAGAGTAATTGCTGTACAGTTCAGCACGGTGTTAGATACAGAGTAATTACCGTACAGATCAGAACGGTGTTAGATACAGAGTAATTGCCGTACAGATCAGCACGGTGTTAGATACAGAGTAATTGCCGTACAGATCAGCACGGTGTTAGATACAGAGTAATTGCCGTACACATCAGCACGGTGTTAGATACAGAGTAATTGCCGTACAGATCAGCACAGCGTTAGATACAGAGTAATTACCGAAAAAGATCAGCACGGTGTTAGATACAGAGTAATTACCGTACAGATCAGCACGGTGTTAGATACAGAGTAATTGCCGTACAGATCAGCACGGTGTTAGATACAGAGTAATTGCCGTACAGATCAGCACGGTGTGAGATACAGAGTAATTACCGTACAGATCAGCACGGTGTTAGATACAGAGTAATTGCCGTACAGATCAGCACGGTGTTAGATACAGAGTAATTGCCGTACAGATCAGCACGGTGTTAGATACAGAGTAATTGCCGTACAGATCAGCACAGTGTTAGATACATAGGGCGAGATTCTCCGCACTCCCGACGGTGCGGAGAATAGCGTGGCTCGTAAAATTTTACGGCCACGCTGTTCCGACGCCCTCCCGCTATTCTCCCCCCCCCCCCCCCCCCCCCCCACGCCCAACTCCCGACACGAATCGCTGCCGCCGTTTTTTTACGGCCAGCAGCGATTCTCAGCTGATAGATGGGCCGAGTTCCCAGCCCTTTACGGCTGTTTTTACGAACGGCAAACACACCTGGTCTGGCCGTTCGTAAAAACGGCCGTAAACACTCGCATTTTATAACCATGGCACCGATTGGCACGGCAATACCACGGCCGTGCCAAGGGTGCCATGGGCTCGCGATCGGTGGGCACCGATCGCGGGCAGCGGGCCCGATGCCCGCGCACTATTTGTCCTTCCGCCGCCCCGCAGTATCCATTCGCGGGGCGGCTGAGGGGCATCCCGGCCCGCGCATGCGCGGGTTTCGCGCAAATACGCGACGACGTCATCCGCGCATGCGCGGGTTGGAGTCTTCCGATCCGCGCATGAGCGGCTGACGTCATATGACGCGTCAGCCGGCGCTAACTCTGGCAAGCGGGCTTAACGAAATTCGTTAAGCCCGTGATGCCGGAGCTTACGGCGTCGGGCTGCTAGCCCTGACCGGGGACCAGAATCGGTTCCCGGTCGGGAAGGGGGGGGGGGGCTGGCGTCAAACCCGCCCGGATTTGACGCCAACCTTACGATTTCTCCCCATATGGGAGAATCTCGCCCCCTATCTTTATATGGTTTTTAAGGGGCTGTCCCTTACATTCACTTGAGCTTGCCCCCATTACAAATGTTTTTACCAAAGATCTAATACATGATTAACTTGTTATTGCCATGTTTTCAATACATGATTTTACAGACATTGAGGTTATCTATTGGCACTTGAGCATATAGCAATTTTAGCAAAACAACAGGTGTTCGGCCACTTTATCAATGGCTCCCACATTTCATATTCCGTCATCCAGCCATCTTCCTTGTTTCTCAAGGCTATTCGGCTTGCTGTCATGAGTCGGCTCACCAATTCAATAATAACTCCCTTTATTAGTAACTTTCCACTAATGTGTCCCATTAATTCTGGACTGTTCTAGCTATTAACCATTGCTTCACATTCTCATTCCCCCCTTTGGTCATTCCATGATCACACAGCCCTCAGGCACTTAGCCTTGAGAGTCTGAGGAATTCCTCCGGGAAATCATCCTTTGGCCCAATGTCCTCATACACAATTCCGGCATCTACTAAATCGTGCTTGTCTAACTGGGAAAGCCGCTGCAGCATCTGTGGCATCACAGAGGCGCCTAAACGATTACAAAAGCATTTAACACAGGTTACAATGATACATCGCAAAAGGCAAATAGCGACAAAGATAATAAATCCATGAAACAGATAGGTGGTCCAGGAGCTAGACCACAGTCCTCCCCACCAGTCGTCCGAGGAGGACTGGCGGAGTCTCTTTACCCCATCCCTAATGTGGCCACTAGGTGAGTAATGTTCTCCGAGCTATCAGGGATATAAGTACAGCACTCAGAACCCACTACAGCACACGTACCTCCCTCATTGGCGAGGAGGTAGTCTAGAGCCATGCGGTTCTGTAAGGCAACCGTCCGAACAGCTACTAACTCTACGCTGAGCTCACTGAGTCCTTCCGCGGTATCATTAGCCACCTGCTCCAATATATCCCGGAGCTCTAATACTGCCGAACTGCGGCCAAAGGACAGTAGCTATTACCTCCCAAGGTACAAGGGACCTAGTGGTTCGGGCATGGGGATGTTTGGCTAGATCTGTATAATGGGTGATGCCAGGGACTACAAAGCCCATATAGCAAGAACCCGACCAATTGTCCGGCAAACGGGGATATGCTTTATGTCCGCATATAAAATAGGTATCATTGTACGAGGTCAGGTTCCCCTTGGCATCCGTCATCATGATTCTAGTCGGCTCCCCCCTCCAGGGGCCGCCACTAGTCTGGTTTTCTATTGGTGACCAATTAAAGGTGAACAAGCCTTTTTGTGTAAGATTAGTTGTGGGTGGTTGGCAAATCAAGGTCTGGTTACATTGGCTGGTACCTACCGGGTGGGTCCCATTGGCATGATCCCTTTTAAAACATATACTGCCTTTTGGAAATTTAGCATACTTGGGGAGGATCAGGTAGGGCGGCTGACGGGTTACAGTAAATTTTGGCCACCGCCATCCTTTAAACCTGTTCATATTGAACCCGGCCGATCGCCAATCTGTCATATCTTGTGTATCATTATCAGGATCGGTGCGATTATGTCGCA
The DNA here is from genome assembly GCF_902713615.1 of Scyliorhinus canicula. Classification (NCBI taxonomy): domain Eukaryota; kingdom Metazoa; phylum Chordata; class Chondrichthyes; order Carcharhiniformes; family Scyliorhinidae; genus Scyliorhinus; species Scyliorhinus canicula. The sequence goes on from NC_052166.1 coordinate 4,464,648, forward strand.
GAGCCCATTCTGCGACCTCCTCGATCAAATAGGAAAGAGGGACCAAGGGAATACCCCCATGGGCATGGCTAGGAACATGCGTACATACCCAACAAGAGGAGACATTCAATTTCTTTGCATAAGTATAAGACATAAACAGGAATGAATTCGCAGTCACATGGTGCGTTGCCCGCTTCCTCCTGGTAGGCGGGTGAGTATGGATAGTCTTACATTCAGGAACTCGTGGCTTGCCTTTCCCTCGTACACCGGTAGTCCTACCGGCAAGCGTAGCGATCGCAGGTCAGGGATCCGCGGGTAGTCAGGAACCCTGGCTTCTGCTCGGCTTGATGAATGATGGTGGTGCAGGTATCTACCGGGGTCGCCGTCCACAAGGTCTCATCTTTGGTGCTGTTGGCACAGCTATAGGTGTCCTCACGACAAAGGTGCAGGATTCGTCCGCCGGGTCCACATCTCCGGTCTCGAGCGGTCGCGCACAGTAGTGTGTTGGTACAAAAGGCAGCCTCATCCTGTCATCGAACGATCAGCCACATGTACCTAGAGCTTGAAAACGAAAGTTAGTGATCATGCAAACTTTATTAGTTTACAATGGTGCATGTGGATCCATGCATTACGTCCTTCAACTTTGACTGCTGTGGGGGTGGTTAGGAGAAGTTGGAACGGTTCCTCCCAACGCGGTTCCAACCCCTTCCGTGTCCAATTGCGGATCGTCACATGATCTCCCGGTTGTACAATGTCGGAGCTAGCTAAGGGTGGCACTTCCTCTTGCGTGGCACGTACTCGCAAGTGGAGACTCTTTAAGACTTTAGTGAGGGCTATTATATAATTAGCCATTTCTGTAGTCATGTGGTGGAACTGAACGTCTCGGGATGTATGACCGTCCCAGGGGGTGCGAAGGGGTCTTCCGTACAGGATTTCAGCGGGGCTCAATCGAGTCTTTCCCGCAGGGGTGGTTCTGATCTGGAAACGTGCAATAGGTAAAAGTTTGAGCCAGGTGGCTCTGGTCTCTGCTTGTAGCTTAGCAAGTTTGGTTTTCAGAGTCTGGTTAGCTCTTTCCACTATCCCAGCTGCCTGGGGTCTATAGGAGCAGTGTAACTGCTGTTTCATTCCCAGTTGAGTGCAGAATTCTTTATTAATCTGTCCCACAAAGTGAGGTCCATTATCAGAGCTTAAACGATAGGGAATTCCAAATCGTGGTACAATTTCATGCATAAGAACTTTTACTACAGTTGACGCCTTATTATCTACAGTAGGATAGGCCTCAATCCATTTACTAAACACGTCAACAATCACCTAATACATGCTTATAACACTGGCATCTTTCCAACTCAATGTAGTCCAGTTGCAGGGTCTCAAAGGGACCCTCGGGCAATGGTGTTTTCCCCAGCTCGCAGGGGACAGCCTTCCCAGGGTTATACTGCTGACATATCAAGCAGCGATTGCTAATTCGTTGGGCTATCTCCTGCAGTCTGGGATGCCACCAGGTTTTTAACAAGATATCACCTGTAACGCGAGCACCACAGTGAGTTGCAAAGTGTACACATTCGGTCACCCAGGCTGCCAAAGCATCGGGCATACATGTCTGCCCTGCTGGGGTGACCCACAGCTTACTTTCTTTATCACATGTACATCCCAATTCTTCCCGTAACTTTTTATCGCTAGCAGGAACGTCCTCCTGTAGCTGGATTACATCAGTAATGGTCGGCATAGGTTTTTCAGAGGGAGACTTGCTCTTTGAGCTTTTAGTCTGGCTCATCATTTTGGGCACTACCATTGCCTTTGAATGGGAGGCTTCTTTTGCTTGGAAATAGGTCGGCCTGCCTATTTCCTTCATCTACTGGAGTTTTTCCTTTCGTATGGGCAGTACACTTTATCACTGCTACCTTTTCTGGGAGCATAAGAGCTTGGAGTAACTGGGTTACTAGCTGCTGATGGGAAATTGGGGTGCCAGCAGATGTTAAGAATCCTCTGTTCTTCCATAATTGTCCAAAATCATGTACGACTCCAAAGGCATATCTGGAGTCTGTATAAATATTTACTTTTTGCCTGCTCCTGGTGCGCATGCGCGTATTAGTACGAACAATTCTGCTTGCTGGGCCGAGAACGGAGTTTCGAATGCTGCTGATTCTACTGTCTCCCCACCCTGGTTGACTATAGCGTATCCTGATAACCTCTCCCCCCTTTCACCGATGGAAGCTCTTCCATCTGTGAACATGGTCAGGTCTGGGTCGTTAAGAGGGTGAAAATTCAAAACTTAAGATTTGTAAGTTCCAATTAAAATGCATCTTCAGCTGTGTGGACTGTTCATTACTTTATCAGAATTTAAAAGGGCCAGAGCTCACAGGCAAACCCAGCATGGGAGTGTCAAGACATCTTCTGGATTACACACAAAAGCTTGTTGAAAGGGTTGTCTTGCAGAGACAAAAAGGGGCGTATAGTGGGTGGATAAATTGGAATGCTGCCATTCGCATCTCGAAACGTGTTTTTAAATTTTTCACTCAAATGGACTGGGAGTAAAAGTTAGAGTGCTGCCAAATTCCTGTTATCAAGTCTTTCAGGGAACACTATGTTATCGAAACTCATGGACATATTTCATTTACCCATCTGTTGTTTATAAGTAATTCTGCAATCTCATAATTAAAACATCTGCGTTGTGAGATAGCTTAGTTTCACCCTACTGAAGATTATTTGTGTCAGGGAAGTTTTAACCCTGAACTAATGAAACACCGGCTTGATCACATTTGTCATATGTATTTCAACTATCCTAACCTCCACTGAACACCATAAAACTAATATTTTCTTATTCTTACATACGTGATTTTGCACCCTGATTAAAATTCCCTGTGTATCAAAATTACCCTGGAAATGCCAATGATAGCCTTTGAAAAGAAAAAATTGTTAACTGTACTCAAACTATAATCTTTAAAGACAATGCGTAGACAATTTGAAGCTTTCAAATAATCACAGCTCATAAAAAGTCAAGGTCTGAAGTCAAAGCCTGAATACAGAGACAGTGAATAGTTCAGAACAAAGTTTAAATGCCTAAATTTGGGGGCAGCAGGGTAGCATGGTGGTTAGCATAAATGCTTCACAGCTCCAGGGTCCCAGGTTCGATTCCCGGCTGGGTCACTGTCTGTGTGGAGTCTGCACGTCCTCCCCCTGTGTGCGTGGGTTTCCTCCGGGTGCTCCGGTTTCCTCCCACAGTCCAAAGATGTGCGGGTTAGGTGGATTGGACATGCTAAATTGCCCGTAGTGTCCTAATAAAAGTAAGGTTAGGGGGGGTTGTTGGGTTACGGGTATAGGGTGGATACGTGAGTTTGAGTAGGGTGATCATGGCTCGGCACAACATTGAGGGCCGAAGGGCCTGTTCTGTGCTGTACTGTTCTATGTAAAACTCCCTCTCTATAGATGCCTGAAACTCTCTCTCTCTCTGTCTGTCTCTCTACGTAACTCTGCCTGTCTCTGGAACTCTTGTCGCTCTTTCTCTTTATCTAACTACCTCTCCCCTTCTCTGTCTCTGGCTCTCTCTCTCTCTAACCCTCTCACTCTTTCTCTAAAATGGAGCTCAATTAAAATACTGAACAAAATTTTTAATTCTCCTTCGAAAACTTTATCTGTGTCATTCAATTTAAGTCAATTTCCACTGATTAATTATAGAGGCATTAGCTATTCTTAGAGATGTATATTTCTTTGTGCAGATGACCTGCTTGCTGAAATGGTTAACTTTTTGTACAGAATCAAAAGTGGTGGAGAACTTGGCATGATGCCATCTCCGTCCGCTATGCGACCTTAGACATTATCCATCCTTTCTTTCAATTTTCAATGTTCGTTATTTAACCAGTTTTTGGAAAGAGACATTACTGGATGTTTATTTTTCTTTTATTTCAAATGAGTTGAATTACTGCTGAATTTATCTGCGCGGCTTGAAACGATCTGAAGTTATTCTCGACATGTATCCATTCTTAAGTTTCTAACCGTAATCTTTTATTGATTTTCCTCCCCATTTTTTCGTTTTGGGAGGGGGGGATTAGTCATCCTCAGATATTCCTGAACAAAGGGCAGCACGGTAGCATAGTGGTTAGCATCAATGCTTCACAGCTCCAGGGTCCCAGGTTCGGTTCCCGGCTGGGTCACTGTCTGTGCAGAGTCTCCACGTCCTCCCCGTGTGTGCGTGGGTTTCCTCCGGGTGCTCCGGTTTCCTCCCACAGTCCAAAGATGTGCGGGTTAGGTGGATTGGCCATGCTAAATTGCCCATAGTGTCCTAAAAAGTAAGGTTAAGGGGGGGTTGTTGGGTTTCGGGTATAGGGTGGATATGTGAGTTTGAGTAGGGTGATCATTGCTCGGCACAACATCGAGGGCCGAAGGGCCTGTTCTGTGCTGTACTGTTCTAAATCTAAAACTAATTGAGTGTTTTAGCCCCTTTCTGATCTTTTGGGCTTCACTTAATTTGATTATTTCTTCTCTCCTTGAGACATTCCGGGACAGTCGTTAGCCGTAATTGTTGGCAGTTTTGTGAGGTCTTTTGCTAGTTTGCCGTTATCTGTACTTCTGTGTATCTCACCATTTTTCTCTGTTCCACAGAAATCACACCCATCTTTGATCATTGTTTTTTTTTTACCAGAGTATTTTGCTCTTCAAAAATCAAAAACATTTTTAAACTGACTTTTTTACTCATTTGGCCTTGATACCAGACTTATTGGATGTTACCTCACCGTCTGTCCGCCTTGCCAAGTGATTCTAATTTTAGGCGGTCAAAGGTTTGACTACTCGCCTTGTCCACCGGCTCGAGTGGCATCCAGCTCAGCAAATCCTTCCAGACTTACACTAAATGTTAGGGGTCAAAATATTCACACAAAGGCCTGAGTATCAGTAACAAAGCAGTTTATTATGTCAGAATTCTGGGAGATAAGATCTGGGAACTCCGCAGTCCCTGACAGCACCTTATCTCACTTAAGCTTAAACTCACATGGATTAATATACAGATTGAAGGCGGATAGCCTAATGACTTGGTTCTTTTCCCATATGCGCATTCCTTTTTTTTTTAAGACCTTGGCTGTTGTAACTATTCCTTTCTCTGTCAATTTTATACCCAATTTTAATACAATAGTTTTCCCCCAGTGGCCATTTTTCTTCTAAATTTTTATGCAATTCTCCTGACAATTGTCTCAGTTGCTTGGAATATTCCGGAAGCGCGCTTCCACTATCAGAGGTTGTATCTAACGTATTACCCATCTCTAACACTATTGGCAGTTAATGATCCTTGCGATTATTGTTTATTTGGCGAAATGGTCCTGGACCACTTTATTCAATCATGAATTTAAACGGAGTTATCCTGCTCCGTTGCCCAATTCAGGCAGGCTCATCCGTGCCTGCAAGCCTATCTAACTACAAGGTTATAACGTCCTTGTTATATTTTTTAACTTAGGGTTGATCACGCACCCTTCTAAAGCCTCTTATCGCGGGGGCACTTTTAGACAAAAGCAAGGATCATGATGATGCCGAAACCTCTTCTGTAGCTATTATTGTAGGAGCTACACTCCCTCCCTTTAAAGCACTAGTCCCTGACTGTGCCTGTAGCTATTACTGTAGGGGTCACACTCCCTCCCTTAAAGCACTAGTCCCTGACTATGCCCAGTGACTATTACTGTAGGGGTCACACTCCCTCCCTTAAACGGGTTTGCCGGACTGACCTGGATTTTGTTGGAGCATCCCTGAGCGCTGACAGCGGGGCCGAATCGTGGACGGTACAGCGGAGGGGAATACCAAAGTTGCAAAAGCTTTACTCACAATGGTGGCCCAATTCCTCCTTCGCTCCCGAACTCGATCAGTCGCTTATGCCGCCAGTCCCAGCGGAGACTCTTTGAAATCCCACCGCTGCCACCAAAATGTGAATGTGTCTCTAATTCACTTGTCTCTCAGTCCGGAAGAAACGGTCTCGAACACGTTCGTACTTTAGAATATTCTTTATTGGGCAGCCCTCTAGGTATTCCAAAGAAACACCTGTGGGCGAGTGCCAAAGTTTTGCTCAAAACATCCTGGGCGAGATTCTCCGCACTCCCGACGGTGCGGAGAATAGAGTGGCTCGTAAAATTTTACGGCCACGCTGTTCCGACGCCCTCCCGCTATTCTCCCCCCCCCTACGCCCAACTCCCGACACGAATCGCTGCCGCCGTTTTTTTTACGGCCAGCAGCGATTCTCAGCTGATAGATGGGCCGAGTTCCCAGCCCTTTACGGCTGTTTTTACGAACGGCAAACACACCTGGTCTGGCCGTTCGTAAAAACGGCCGTAAACACTCGCATTTTATAACCATGGCACCGATTGGCACGGCAGTACCACGGCCATGCCAAGGGTGCCATGGGCCCGCGATCGGTGGGCACCGATCGCGGGCAGCGGGCCCGATGCCCGCGCACTATTTGTCCTTCCGCCGCCCCGCAGTATCCATTCGCGGGGCGGCTGAGGGGCATCCCAGCCCGCGCATGCGCGGGTTTCGCGCTAAATACGCGATGACATCATCCGCGCATGCGCGGGTTTGAGTCTTCCGATCCGCGCATGCGCGGCTGACGTCATATGACGCGTCAGCCGGCGCTAACTCGGGCAAGCGGGCTTAACGAAATTCGTTAAGCCCGTGATGCCGGAGTTTACGGCGTCGGGCTGCTAGCCCCGACCGGGGACCAGATTCTGGTCCCCGGTCGGGAAGGGGGGGGGGCTGGCGTCAAACCCGCCCGGATTTGACGCCAGCCTTACGATTTCTCCCCATATGGGAGAATCTCGCCCCCTATCTTTATATGGTTTTTAAGGGGTTGTCCCTTACATTCACTTGAGCTTGCCCCCATTACAAATGTTTTTACCAAAGATCTAATACATGATTAACTTGTTATTGCCATGTTTTCAATACATGATTTTACAGACATTGAGGTTATCTATTGGCACTTGAGCATATAGCAATTTTAGCAAAACAACAGGTGTTCGGCCACTTTATCAATGGCTGCGACATTTCATATTCCGTCATCCAGCCATCTTCCTTGTTTCTCAAGGCTATTCGGCTTGCTGTCATGAGTCGGCTCACAAATTCAATAATAACTCCCTTTATTAGTAACTTTCCACTAATGTGTCCCATTAATTCTGGATTGTTCTAGCTATTAACCATTGCTTCACATTCTCAGTGTTAGATACAGAGTAATTACCGTACAGATCAGCACGGTGTGAGATACAGAGTAATTGCCGTATACATCAGCACGGTGTTAGATACAGAGTAATTACCGTACAGATCAGCACGGTGTTAGATACAGAGTAATTGCCGTACAGATCAGCACAGTGTTAGATACAGAGTAATTGCCGTACAGATCAGCACGGTGTGAGATACAGAGTAATTGCCGTACAGATCAGCACGGTGTGAGATACAGAGTAATTGGCGTACAGATCAGCACGGTGTGAGATACAGAGTAATTACCGAACAGATCAGCACGGTGTTAGATACAGAGTAATTGCCGTACTGATCAGCACGGTGTTAGATACAGAGTAATTGCCGTACAGATCAGCACGGTGTTAGATACAGAGTAATTGCTGTACAGATCAGCACGGTGTTAGATACAGAGTAATTGCTGTACAGATCAGCACGGTGTTAGATACAGAGTAATTGCCGTACAGATCAGCACGGTGTTAGATACAGAGTAATTGCTGTACAGATCAGCACGGTGTTAGATACAGAGTAATTGCTGTACAGATCAGCACGGTGTTAGATACAGAGTAATTGCCGTAAAGATCAGCACGGTGTGAGATACAGAGTAATTGCCGTACAGATCAGCACGGTGTTAGATACAGAGTAATTGCCGTACAGATCAGCACGGTGTTAGATACAGAGTAATTGCCGTACAGATCAGCACGGTGTTAGATACAGAGTAATTGCCGTACAGATCAGCACGGTGTTAGATACAGAGTAATTACCGTACAGATCAGCACGGTGTTAGATACAGAGTAATTGCCGTACAGATCAGCGCAGTGTTAGATACAGAGTAATTGCCGTACAGATCAGCACGGTGTTAGATACAGAGTAATTGTCATACAGATCAGCACGGTGTGAGATACAGAGTAATTACCGTACAGATCAGCACGGTGTTAGATACAGAGTAATTGCCGTACAGATCAGCACGGTGTGAGATACAGAGTAATTGCCGTACAGATCAGCACGGTGTTAGATACAGAGTAATTGCCGTACAGATCAGCACGGTGTTAGATACAGAGTAATTGCCGTACAGATCAGCACGGTGTTAGATACAGAGTAATTGACGTACAGATCAGCACGGTGTTAGATACAGAGTAATTACCGTACAGATCAGCACGGTGTGAGATACAGAGTAATTGCCGTACAGATCAGCACGGTGTTAGATACAGAGTAATTGCCGTACAGATCAGCACGGTGTTAGATACAGAGTAATTACCGTACAGATCAGCACGGTGTTGGATACAGAGTAATTGCCGTACAGATCAGCACGGTGTTAGATACAGAGTAATTACCATACAGATCAGCACGGTGTTAGATACAGAGTAATTACCGTACAGATCAGCACGGTGTTGGATACAGAGTAATTGCCGTACAGATCAGCACGGTGTTAGATACAGAGTAATTACCGTACAGATCAGCACGGTGTTAGATACAGAGTAATTGCCGTACAGATCAGCACGGTGTTAGATACAGAGTAATTGCCGTACAGATCAGCACGGTGTTAGATACAGAGTAATTGCTGTACAGATCAGCATGGTGTTAGATACAGAGTAATTGCCGTATAGATCAGCACGGTGTTAGATACAGAGCAATTGCTGTACAGATCAGCACGGTGTTAGATACAGAGTAATTGCCGTAGAGATCAGCACGGTGTTAGATACAGAGTAATACCGTACAGATCAGCACGGTGTTAGATACAGAGTAATTGCCGTACAGATCAGCACGGTGTTAGATACAGAGTAATTGCCGTACAGATCAGCACGGTGTTAGATACAGAGTAATTGCCGTACAGATCAGCACGGTGTTAGATACAGAGTAATTGCTGTACAGATCAGCACGGTGTTAGATACAGAGTAATTGCTGTACAATCAGCACGGTGTTAGATACAGAGTAATTAGCGAACAGATCAGCACGGAGTTAGATACAGAGTAATTACCGTACAGATCAGCACGGTGTTAGATACAGAGTAATTGCCGTACAGATCAGCACGGTGTTAGATACAGAGTAATTGCCGTACAGATCAGCACGGTGTGAGATACACAGTAATTGCCGTACAGATCAGCTCGGCGTGAGATACAGAGTAATTGCCGTACAGATCAGCACGGCGTTAGATACAGAGTAATTGCTGTACAGATCAGCACGGTGTTAGATACAGAGTAATTACCGTACAGATCAGCACGGTGTTAGATACAGAGTAATTGCTGTACAGATCAGCACGGTGTTAGATACAGAGTAATTGCTGTACAGATCAGCACGGTGTTAGATACAGAGTAATTGCCGTACAGATCAGCACGGTGTTAGATACAGAGTAATTGCCGTACAGATCAGCACGGTGTTAGATACAGAGTAATTGCTGTACAGATCAGCACGGTGTTAGATACAGAGTAATTGCTGTACAGATCAGCACGGTGTTAGATACAGAGTAATTGCCGTACAGATCAGCACGGTGTTAGATACAGAGTAATTGCCGTACAGATCAGCACGGTGTTAGATACAGAGTAATTGCTGTACAGATCAGCACGGTGTTAGATACAGAGTAATTGCTGTACAGATCAGCACGGTGTTAGATACAGAGTAATTGCCGTACAGATCAGCACGGTGTTAGATACAGAGTAATTGCTGTACAGATCAGCACGGTGTTAGATACAGAGTAATTGCCGTACAGATCAGCACGGTGTGAGATACAGAGTAATTGCTGTACAGATCAGCACGGTGTTAGATACAGAGTAATTGCCGTACAGATCAGCACGGTGTGAGATACAGAGTAATTGCTGTACAGATCAGCACGGTGTTAGATACAGAGTAATTGCCGTACAGATCAGCACGGTGTTAGATACAGAGTAATTGCTGTACAGATCAGCACGGTGTTAGATACAGAGTAATTGCCGTACAGATCAGCACGGTGTTAGATACAGAGTAATTGCCGTACAGATCAGCACGGTGTTAGATACAGAGTAATTGCCGTACAGATCAGCACGGTGTTAGATACAGAGTAATTGCCGTACAGATCAGCACGGTGTTAGATACAGAGTAATTGGCGTACAGATCAGCACGGTGTTAGATACAGAGTAATTGTACAGATCAGCACGGTGTTAGATACAGAGTAATTGCTGTACAGATCAGCACGGTGTTAGATACAGAGTAATTGCCGTACAGATCAGCACGGTGT
>NC_052166.1:4475537-4514180 GCF_902713615.1 Scyliorhinus canicula
ACCATGGCCGCCAAACTAGCGCCCCCGCTCGAAGCAGCGTCCAGCCGCCCCCCCCAAACCGACCCCGTGCCCGCCATCCATTTCCTTATCATCGCTATGTTGGCCGCACAGTAGTAGTTCGGCAACGCCAGCCCCCCCCCCCCCCCCTTCTCCTCTGCTCCTTTCGAGCATCACCTTCCTCTCCCGCGGGGACTTCCCCGCCCAGACAAATCCCAGGATAATTTTATTCAGCCTCTTAAAGAAGAAGCTCGGGCTGAAAATGGGGAGACACTGAAATATGAACAAGAATCTCGGGAGAGTCGTCATCTTGACAGCCTGCACCCTCCCCGCTAGTGACAGCGGGAGCGCATCCCACCTCCGGACCTCCTCCCTCTCTCGCTCCACCAATCGGGACAGGTTGAGCTTATGCAAGCTGCCCCAGACCCGTGCCACCTGTATCCCCAAGTATCTGAAGCTTTCTCCTACCAGCCTGAACGGCAACCCCTTCAGCCTACTCCCCTGGCCCCCACGCCTGAATTACAAACAACTCGCTCTTAGCCATGTTCAATTTATATCCTAAAAACCGGCCAAATTCCCTCAGGAGTTCCATGATGCCGTCCATCCCAGCCATTGGGTCCGCTACGTATAACAACAGGTCATCCGTGTATAACAAGACTTTATGTCCCCCCCCTCTCCCCCCCCCCCCCCCCCCCCCCCCCCCCCCCCCCTCCCAGACCAGCCCTTTCCAGTCCTTTGAAGCTCTCAGAGAAATTGCCAGCGGCTCTATGCCCAGCGCAAACAGCAGTGGGGAGAGAGGGCAGCCCTGTCTTGTCCCGCGGTGCAGTCTGAAGTAATCTAATGTCGTCCTGTTTGTCCCCTGGGGCCTTGGTACAACAGCCTAACCCAGTCTCCCCGAACCCAAACCGTCCCAGCGCCTCCCACAGATAGTCCCACTCGACCTCCATCGTGGGCGCTGGAAGCTCTCCTCACTGTCATGTGAGAGTGCCCTTTACGAAATGGATGTTTAAAGGAACGACTGAGGGATTATTTAGTGTTGTATTATTTTCGGGGTTATCTTTGAAGTAAGGGGTGTTAAGTGATCCAATATTTATTTAAAAGGTTAAGTTGAATTCGTGGAATAAACATTGTTTTGTGTTTAAAAACCCATGCGTCCATAATTGTAATACCGCACCTGGGAGACCAAGCCGCGGGCTTCAGGAGCCCCGAGGGGCTGGTTTAGCTCACTGGGCTAAATCGCTGGCTTTCAAGGCAGGCCAGCAGCACGGTTCGATTCCCGTACCAGCCTCCCCGAACAGGCGCCGGAATGTGGCGACTAGGGGCTTTTCACAGTAACTTCATTGAAGCCGACTCGTGACAATAAGCCATTTTCATTTCAGTTTTTTCATTTCATTTTCATTTTTCAGAAGCATTAAAGGGGGAGGTTGGTTGAACTCCATGATACATTTTGGGGTTGTGCAAACGCCTCTCCCATAACATTACAAATCTGTAGGTCTACCCAGTGTGGAGCATGGTCCGATATGGTATATGCCGAATATTTTGCCCCCACCACCCCGGCCAGCAAGTCCCCACTCACGACAAAGAAATCAATTCGGGAATACGCCTTATGGACGTGGGAGTAGTACGAAAACTGCCTCGCCGACAGCCGGCTAAATCTCCACCGATCAGCTCCCCCCCATTTGCTCCATGAACCCTCTCAGTTCCTTTGCCATCGCTGGCAACCTGCCCGTTTTTGAAGACGGCCGATCCAGGCTCGGGTCCAGGACTGGGTTAAAGTCGCCGCCCATAATCAGTTCACGTGAGTCCAAGTCGGGGAACGTCCCCAGCAATCGCCTGATAAAATCCACATTGTCCCAATTAGGGGCATACACATGGACCAGGACTACTCTCACCCCTTCGAGCTTACCCCTCACCATAACAAATCTGCCGCCCCCCCGTCCGCAACTGTGCCCTCCGTCTCAAATTGAACCCTTTTATTAATCAGGATCGCAGCCCCCCCCCCCTAGTCTTAGTGTCGAGCCTCGAATGAAAGACCTGACTAACCCAGCCCTTCCTCAACCTAACCTGGTCTGCCACTTTCAGGTGCGTCTCCTGCAGCGTGACTACGTCCGCCTTCAGAACCCGCAATTGCGCGAACACACGCGCCCTCTTCACTGGCACGTTTAGCCCTCTAACATTCCAGGCTATCAGCCTGGTTGGGGGGCACTTCGCCCCCCCCCCCTTTTGTCAATCAGCCATCCCCTTTCCTTGGCCAGCCCCCCAGCCACGTGTCGCGTTTCCTCTGGCCCGCCTCCTGGCCGGCTCCACCTATGACCTCCTCACTGTTGCCATGTCCAGTTTCCATCCTCATCAGCAGATCAACTTCCCTCTCCCCTCCCCCCCCCCCAGTAACACCATCCTACCACCTAACCCCTGCTCTAGTCTAACTGTATGAATCCCCCCCCCACAACTGGCTTCCGTTGACCAGCCCACCCAGCTAGCTTGGTGGCTCCCAGCTTCGGCGCCAGCGCGTCTCTCACCCATTGTTCCCTGGCTTCCCTCCCCTCTGGCCCATCCATACCACTTCCCCAAACCAGCCCTGCTTAAACACACACTCTATACAAGTCAAAGGCAGCCCTACAATAGTGCAATTTAGATCAAACAGATAGAGATCAGCCCTTCCCCTCCACGTTCCCTCCACATGAGGAAGCTTCTACAGTGCTGCTACCCCAAGGAAGTAAAATGCTTTGGAGGGAGTGGAACACACGGATATAGCTATTGTGTTACCTTCCTGAGCGACTACGGCTATGGTTCACAGTAATTGGACTTGAGGAAAGAACAAAAAAGGACATTGGCCTGTGATATGAATACATTTACGAATTGATTTCGGTGCACAATTTAATGAAAAAAAAATGAAAATCGCTTATTGTCACGAGTAGGCTTCAAATAAAGTTACTGTGAAAAGCCCCTAGTCGCCACATTCCGGCGCCTGTTTGGGGAGGCTGTTACGGGAATCGAACCGTGCTGCTGGCCTGCTTGGTCTGCTTTCAAAGCCAGCGATTTAGCCCAGTGTGCTAAACCAGCCCCATAACCACACCTTTTTAACTATTATCTTTTGTATTTCCCCCCAACCAAACCGCCAACCAAACAAGAGACCCCAACAAGGAAACATTTAGGGAAACGGCAAAAAATAACAAGAGAAACCCATCGCAGCCAATATACAGCAACCTAAAAAGGTCGCAAAAAACGAAAAGAACGATCCAAGCAGTCAGGCCTCTCTCCTTCTGGGTCCAACGCCACCCTTCCTCGCTGCCCCTTTCCCCAGTCGGTGCGCCAACGTCCGACTTGCCCTCTCCCCGCACTGGTATACCGTCTCGCTCCCTTCCCCTTCTTTAGCCAGCTCCCCACCCTGGGCCACACTTTTCCAGGCCCGATTCATGGTGGGCCCCACCTGGGGTCTCCGAGTACTCCTCCTCCCTCCCCCCCCCCCCCATCTGCCCCTTCCCCCCATTCCCCCAAATAACAAACATACAAGGAAAAACACCCTCACCCTCTCCGCCCCCTCTGTCGTGACCCTCACCAATCCGCCCACCCAATGTGCCCCCCCCCCCCCCCTCCCCACTTTACACAAAGCTCCTCTCCGGAGTTCAGTGTCTTCAGTCTCCTCCCAGTCCGGGGTCTCTCAAAGTCCATCCCCTCCTCTGGCGAATCAAAATAAAATTCCTCCCTTTGGTGCGTCGCCCACAAGCGGGCAGGGTACAAAACCCCAAACTCCACCCCCTTGTAGAGGGCGGGCCTTTGCCCGATTATACCCGGCCTTCTGCTTGGCCAGCTCTGCCCCCCAGGTCCTGGTGAATCCGCAGCTCCCCCCCCCTCCGGAGATCCGGAGCGGGGTGGGTCGCACCGCCCGATAGCGCTGTTGAAAGTTGTTGCCGAAGGTGCAGACAGCCCGGATAGAGGATTGTGTGCCGGGGTGGGGGGGGGTGAAGGGTGAGAACCCCAGACGGGGTTGGTGCAGCAGGAGGCCATTCGGCCCATCAAGTTTTCACTTAAGCCCTCACTTCCACCCTATCCCTGTAACCCAATAACCCCTCCTAACCTTTTTGGACACTAAGGGGCAATTTATCACGGCCAATCCACCTAACCCGCACGTCTTCGGACTGTGGGAGGAAACCGGAGCACCCGGAGGAAACCCACGCAGGCACGGGGAGGACGTGCAGACTCCGCACGGGCAGTGACCCAAGCCGGGGAATCGAACCTGGGACCTTGGAGCTGTGAAGCAACAGTGCTAACCACTGTGCTACCGTGTTGCCCACAGTATTGCATGAAGGGCCGATAGCTGTTGACATGTGTGCGCTGGCTGCTCAATGTTATTATGATGCTCTCGGAGGGGGAAGGAGGTTGGGGTAGTGATGGCAACGGCGGCGGAGATGGCCTGTGATCGGGTTGGGAGGACGTATTTGTTAGCGGTGCTGGGGCGGTTTGGGTTCAGCTGCTGTGCAGGGCGCCAGTGGCGAGTGTCTGGGCGAACAGGTTGAGTTTGGGGTACTTCGGGCTGCATCGGGGGTGAAGCAGAGGTGCCCGCTGTGATGATATGATCTGCATACTCGTCTGCCATTGGGCCAGAACGTCGGCTTACCATTGGCCCTGGTCGGTCATGTGCCTCTCGACCGATTGGCCGAGAGGCTGAGTTAACCACGCCTCTATTAACGAGGTATAAATGCTCAAACGCCTGACGATCGTCCCTTTCCACTGTAGACGATCGCAGAGCTGTGTTCTAGTTAATTAAAGCCAGACTTTGGTAAATCACTCGCCTCGCGTGCAATCGATGGTACATCACCCGCTCTCCCCGTAGCTTTTTTTCTCCGTTGATAGAGGCAATGGCGCTGAGGGTGTGGAGGGGCTGGAGAGGGATTGAGTGGGACAGGGGTGCAGCTCAGAGTCTCGTTGTATGCGGACGATTTGTTGTCATATATCTCGGACTCGTTGGGCAGCATTGGAGGGAACGTGGAGATTTGGGGGGGAATTTGGGCGGTTTTCAGGGTCCAAATTGAAGATGGGGAGGAGTGAGGTGTTGCCGATCAATGCCAGAGGGCAGGAGAGGAGGTTTGGGGAGTTGCTAATCCGGGTGGTGGGGGGGGGCGGGCCTTCGGTATCCCGGGATACAGACAGCAAGGAGATGGGCCCAGCTTGAATTTGACATGACTGGTGGAGGGAATGAGGGTGGATATTTTTTTTTTGATCAACAATTTTATTGAAGCATTTCGGCATAGTAAACAACAACAATACAAAACAGTGTGCAAAGAACAATCAACATAGTGCAAAAACCAGCTCCCCTCCTACAAGGACCCACCTGATTAACCCCCTAATCTACGTTGCCCTAACCCCAGGGGCAGAGGGCAGCACGGTAGCATGGTGGTTAGCATAAATGCTTCACAGCTCCAGGGTCCCAGGTTCGGTTCCCGGCTGGGTCACTGTCTGTGCGGAGTCTGCACGTCCTCCCCCTGTGTGCGTGGGTTTCCTCCGGGTGCTCTGGTTTCCTCCCACAGTCCAAAGATGTGCGGGTTAGGTGGATTGGCCATGCTAAATTGCCCGTAGTGTCCTAAAAAGTAAGGTTAAGGGGGGGGTTGTTGGGTTACGGGTATAGGGTGGATACGTGGGTTTGAGTAGGGTGATCATTGCTCGGCACAACATCGAGGACCGAAGGGCCTGTTCTGTGCTGTACTGTTCTATGTTCCCTTTCCCCCTACCCCCCCCCCCCCCCCCCCCCCCCCCCCCCCAGCCCCCGCTGACGATTAATCGTCCGCGCAGAAGTCGATAAATGGTTGCCACCTCCGGGCGAACCCTGACAGCGACCCTCTCAAAGCGACCTTAACCTTCTCCATAACGAGAAAGCTCGCCATGTCCGATAGCCAGGCCTCCGGCTTCGGGGGCTTTGAGTCGCTCCATGGCCAGCAGAATTCGTGGCTGGGCTACCAGGGAAGCAAAGGCCTAAACGTCGGCCTCTCTCTCCTCCTGGACTCCCGGGTCCCCTGTAACCCCAAACATTGCCACCTCTGGGCTCATCGCCACCCCTGTTTTCAGTACCTGGGACATAACGTCCGCGAACCCCTGCCAGTACCCCCTGAGGTTTGGACATGCCCAGAACATGTGGACATGGTTCGCTGGTCCTCCCGAACATCTCTGAATTCTCCCTCCGCGTACCTGAACAGGTGCCGGAATGTGACGACTGCGGGGCCATGAGGTCATGTTGCAGTTGTACAAAACTCTGGTGCGGCCGCATTTGGAGTATTGTGTGCAGTTCTGGTCGCCGCATTATAGGAAGGATGTGGAAGCATTGGAAAGGGTGCAGAGGAGATTTACCAGGATGGTGCTGATATGGAGGGAAGGTCTTATGAGGAAAGGCCGAAGGACTTGAGGCTGTTTTCGTTAGAGAGAAGGTTAAGAGGGGACTTAATTGAGGCATACAAGATGATCAGAGGATTAGATAGGGTGGACATTGAGAGCCTTTTTCCTCGGATGGTGATGTCCAGCACGAGGGGACATAGCTTTAAATTGAGGGGAGATAGATATAGGACAGATGTCAGAGGTAGGTTCTTTACTCAGAGAGTAGTAAGGGCGTGGAATGCCCAGCCTGCAACAGTAGTGGACTCGCCAACACTAAACGCATTCAAATGGTCATTGGATAGACATATGGACGATAAGGGAATAGTGTAGAGGGACTTTAGAGGGGTTTCACAGGACGGCGCAACATCGAGGGCCGAAGGGCCTGTACTGCGCTGTAATGTTCTATGTTCTATGATATGCAGACACACACATAATGATATACAGGCAGGCACAGACAAGCAGCGAGCAGCAGCGAGAGAGGAGCAGGAGAGAGGAGCCGCAGCGGGGAGTGAGGAGCAGCAACGAGGCGCAGCAGGGAGAGAGGTGCAGCAGCGAGGGGCAGCGGGGAGAGAGGTGCAGCAGCGAGGCGCAGCGGGGAGAGAGGTGCAGCAGTGAGTGTCATAATATACATCCATGTATATAATGGAGTGCAGACGGGCAGTGATTGACACACAGGATGACCAGTGAGCACACAGAACACAGCAGCCAATCACCAGACGGGACACGACCACTATAAAGCCAGAGGGCACCAGGTTTCCCGCTCTCTCGGGACCCAGCCACTGAGACAGTCAGAGCCCGTTAGCTAGTCAGTGCAAACACCATGTGGTAGCCAGTAAGTCTGGCCGGGCTAGTGTCAGGTCTCCAGTCAAGTCAGCATAGTGTCAACCCACAGTTGAACATTTATAATAGTTTAGATGTTAAATAAAATCGTGTTGCATCTTACGAAATGTCGCTACACTGCAGTCCACATCAACCCAGCCTGCCCAACACATCATGGTACCAGGTAGTGATGCTGAAAATTGACAGACCTACCTTGAGTGAATCAGCATTGACCAGCAAACAGCCATCCGGTGACATGGAAAACGTCCGCCCTCCTCCGCAGCTCCGCATCGCCGGCAACCACGGTGCCAATTGGAAGATCTTCAAACAAAAGTTCCAACTATATATCGAAGCCACCGACCTCGAGGCCGCATCGGACGCCAGAAAGATGGAACTCATGGAGAACTGTGCTATTAGTTCAATAAACCTGATTGAACTAACTTCAAGGTCTGGGGTATCTTTCTGATCTAAGCTGCATCCAGTTGCAGCCAGTGTTAGACCAGTATATCTAACACGACAGCGACTTGGGGCTTTTCACTGTAACTTCATTGCAGTGTTAATGTAAGCTTACTTGTGACAATACGGTAGCATAGTGGTTAGCACTGTGGCTTCACAGCACCAGGGTCCCAGGTTTGATTCCCCGCTGGGTCACTGTGCGGAGTCTGCACGTTCTCCCCATGTCTGCGTGGCTTTCCTCCGGGTGCTCCGGTTTCCTCTGTCATGTGAGAGTACCTTCAAGAAATGGATGTTTAAGTAATGTACCTTTAAGAAATGGAGCAGCTCATATTACTGAAGTGATGTCAGAGGGTGGGGGGAGCTGAGCTCACTTCTGCTTTTTGGGAGTTTTAGTTTCAGTTTTGAGTAAAAGAGCTTGGGTGTGGCTGTGTTTGCAGTGAACTGGATCTGCTGTGATCTCTGCCAGGAAAGAATATCTCTGAATCATTTGGGTGATTTAAACTCATAATAGTAATGTCTGTAACCTGATGTGCTTCTGTTTAAAGGTGTTAAGTCTTTTGGAGGTTTTGAAGGCACATTTTGAGGGATTATTTAGTGTTGTATTATTTTCGGGGTTATCTTTGAAGTAAGGGGTGGTAAGGGATCCAATGTTTATTTAAAAAGGTTAAGTTGAATTCATGGAATAAACATTGTTTTGTGTTTAAAAACCCACGTGCCCATAATTGTAATACCACACCTGGAGACCAAGCTGTGTGCTTCAAAAGCAACAATACATTAAAGGGAGAGGTTGGTTGAACTCCGTGATACATTTTGGGGTTATGGAAACGCCGCTCCCATAACACCTCCCACAGTCCAAAAGACGTGTGAGTTTGGTGGATTGGCCATGATAAATTGCCCCTTAGTGTCCAAAAAGGTTAGGAGGATAGGGTGGAAGTGAGGGCTTAAGTGGATCGGTGCAGACTCGATGGGCCGAATGGCCTCCTTCTGCACTGTATGCTCTATGTAAATATGTAATAAAGATTATTATTGTATTATTATCGTGGTGGTTGGAGGTCAATCATCTCAGCTCCAGGACATCACTGCAGGAGTTCCTCAGGGTCGTGTCCTCGACCCAGCCATCTTCAGCTGCTTCATCACTGACCTCCCTTCCATCATAAGGTGGACATGGACTACTGCAGTGTCTGAGGAGTCAAGAATGGTGCTGAACATTGTGCAGTCATCAGCGAATATCCCCACACATGTCCAACATGAACGTGTCCAAACGCAGTTACACCTGGACAACATAAGACCATAAGACATAGGAGCAGAATTAGGCCACTCGGCCCATCGAGTCTGCTCCGCCATTCAATCCTGGCTGATACTTTCTCATCCCCGTTCTCCTGCCTTCTCCCCATAACCCCTGATCCCCTTATTAATCAGGAACCTATCTATCTCTGTCTTAAAGACACTCAGTGATTTGGCCTCCACAGCCCTCTGCGGCAAAAGAGTTCCACAGATTCACCACCCTCTGGCTGAAGAAATTCCTCCTCATTTCAGTTCTAAAGGATCGTCCCTTTAGTCTGAGATGGTGTCCTCTGGTCCTCTGGTTTCCTACGAGTGGAAACATCCTCTCCATGTCCACTCTATCCAGGCCTCGCAGTATCCTGGAAGTTTCAATACGATCCCCCCCTCATCCTTCTAACACCAACGAGTACAGACTCAGAGTCCTCAACCGTTCCTCATACGACAAGTTCTTCAGTCCAGGGATCATCCTTGTGAACCTCCTCTGGACCCTTTCCAAGGCCCCGGCACATCCAAGCTTTGGCAAGTTACATTCGTGCCACACAAGTACCAGCAAGGCCGGATTAAGACCCTTAGAGGCCCTAAGCACTTAAAAGATTTTGGTGCCCCCATATATATGTAATTCAAAATATAAACAATAATAAACCATAAAATAAAATGTTATTTATCGAAATTAAACAAAACTTACAGTAAAATGGAAAATAATGTTTATTTTTGTATACTTCCACTTTATTTATATTTGAAAAGTTTCCTCCTACTTTTTTTAATTGCAAAGTCTTTGATCAGATCCTCAAAACTAATCTTATGTAACACATCTGCTTCTATACTTAATCGAGATAAGGCATCCAGCCTGCCTTGTTGCATAGTTGTTCTGATGGGATTTTTAATATACTTCAACTGAGAAAATGAACGCTCAGCTGAGCAATTTGTGACCATTAATGTTAAAAATATACGAAAGCCAAATAAAAAGAATATTTTGTTCGAATTATTATGCGGCAATCAACACAGTCACACATATCATAGGCAGAACCATACGGACAATTTAATTCCCGGCTTACAGCTGAATCTTGTGCTTTTGTGCTTTAATCAATATAGACAGATTTTGTCTCAGAATTTGTAAACGGAAAAGTAGAGTTGCTGGGGGGTGCGTTATAAATTAGTAGCGACAGCAGGACACGAACCCGCGTAGGAGCACTCAGCACATGGCTGCAGGCCGCCTTGTATCACGTGATAAAATAAACTTAGTCACTACCACCACCACGTGGGAAAAAAAACTCGCTGTCCTCACCACCACGACACCACGTACAAAAAATGCACATGGAGACGTCACCAGCACCACATAAATTGACAGACATAATGAAATACAAACTCAGTTATCACCACCAGTCCACCACCATGCGATAAATAAAAAATAGAAAATACATGCAGTCAAAAGCAGCACTATACGCCATTTGGCCATTTTTTTAATAGAATTTACGGTGCAGAAGGAGGCCATTCGGCCCATCGAGTCTGCACCGGCTCTTGGAAAAAGCACCCTACCCAAGGTCAACACCTCCACCCTATCCCCATAACCCAGCAACCCCACCCAACACTAAGGGCGATTTTGGACACTACGGGCAATTTATCACGGCCAATCCTCCTAACCTGCACATCTTTGTGACTGTGGGAGGAAACCGGAGCACCCGGAGGAAACCCACACACACACGGAGAAGGACGTGCAGACTCCGCACAGACAGTGACCCAGCCGGGAACCGAACCTGGGACCCTGGAGCTGTGAAGCAATTGTGCTACCCACAATGCTACCGTGTTGCTCGAAACTTTTCACGAGTTTCACGACATTTCATAAGCACTTCCTCAAAATTATGAAACATTAATTACATTATTTGTTGTCAGTGTCATAAAAAAAAAGGAATCAGCTTACTGACAAAGTTACAATGTTGGCACGTGTGTTGCTGCCTGTTGGCACGCTGGACGCTGAGTGAGCTACTAACGCCCCTGCACAGTCTCATTCTCAGTGGACGACTGAACGGACAGCCGACATGATCAAGACTTAGACAAGAACGATCACGTGAGCCTCCGTGGACCGTGGGGCAGTTCCCAGATTCTAACTTTGTTGTATTCCCAAGATTAATGTATATCATTAACCTCTATCATTACTATTATTATTATTTTGACTTCCGCCAAGGGAGGTTATGTTTTTGTCGGAGTATGTGTGCGTTTGTTTTTTTTCCACTGACGTTGTACAGATTGTATACAAATGTCACAGACTGCATACAAAGTTTCCCTTACTTTCATTTATGTGGAGTGGGTGGGGGGGGGGGGGATTTTTTTTCCCTTCGAATTCATAACCCTTGGCGGAGGACTGCACTCTCTGAGTGCTCTTGTTATTATTGTATATATCTGTATGTAATTTTATCATTTAATGTAGGGGCCCCTTTTTGCGGATCGTGGTTCAGCTGCACCATTTGCAGTACTGCACCATAGGGCCCATGGACCATGGTAAATTCGGCTATGGAAAATTTCTGTAGTGCCCCCTTCCCTTGATGCCCTAAGCACGTGCTTATTTTGCTTAATGGTTAATCCACCCCTGAGTACCAGGCTGTGACCATCTCTGACAAGAGAGGATCTAACCATCGCCCCTTGACATGCAATGGAACTCCCATCCTAACAGCACTGTGGATGTACCTACACCACACGGGGAGTGCAGCGGTTCAAGATGGCGGCTCACCCACTACCTCCCGAAGGGCAATTAGGGATGGGAATAAATATTAGGCCTGAGCAAGAGGCCCACATCCCCGTAAAAATGATTTTTAAAAACATTCCTCCCTAACTGTAACCTCCAGCCCCTACAACCCTCCCCATCTCTGTATCCTCCAGCCCCTACAACCCTCCCCATCTCTGTAACCTCCTCCAGCCCCTACAAACCTCCCTATCCCTGTAACCTTCCTCCAGCCCCTACAACCCTCCCTATCTCTGTGACCTCCTCCAGCCCCTACAACCCTCCCTATCTCTGTAACCTGCTCCACCCCTACAACCCTCCCTATCTCTGTGACCTCCTCCAGCCCCTACAACCCTCCCTATCTCTGTAACCTCCTCCAGCCCCGACAACCCTCCCCATCTCTGTACCCACCTCCAGCCCCTACACACTTCCCTATCCCTGTAACCTCCTCCAACCCCTACAACCCTCCCTATCTCTGTAACCTCCTCCAGCCACTACAACACTCCCTATCTCTGTAACCTCCTCCAGCCCGTCGAACCCTCCCTATCTCTGTAACCTACTCCAGCCCCTACACCCTCCCTATCTCTGTAACCTCCTCCAGCCCCTACAACCCTCCCTATCTCTGAAACCTCCTCCAGCCCCAACAACCCTCCCCTATCTCTGTAACCTCCTCCAGCCCCTACAACCCTCCCTATCTCTGTAACCTCCTCCAGCCCCTACACCCTCCCTATCTCTGGAAACTCCTCCAGCCCCTACAACCCTCCCTATCTCTGTAACCTCCTCCAACCCCTACAACCCTCCCTATCTCTGTAACCTCTTACAGCCCCTACCACGCTCCCCATCTCTGTAACCTCCTCCAGCCCCAACAACCCTCCCCATCTCTGTAACCTCCTCCAGCCCCTACAACCCTCCCTATCTCTGTAACCTCCTCCAACCCCTACAACCCTCCCTATCTCTGTAACCTCCTCCAACCCCTACAACACTCCCTATCTCTGTAACCTCCTCCAGCCCCTACAACCCTCCCTATCTCTGTTACCTCCTCCAATCCCTACAACCCTCCCTATCTCTGTAACCTTCTCCAGCCCCTACAACCCTCCCTATCTCTGTAACCTCCTCCAACCCCTACAACCCTCCCTATCCCTGTAACCTCCTCCAACCCCCAACAGCCCTCCCTATCTCTGTAACATCCTACAGCCCCACCAACCCTCCCTATCTCTGTAACATCTGCCAGCCCCTACAACCCTCCCTATCTCTGTAACCTCCTCCAGCCCCTACCACCCTCTCTATCTCTGTAACCTCCTCCAGTCCCTACAACCCTCCCTATCTCTGTAACCTCCTCCAGCCCCTACAACCCTCCCTATCTCTGTGACCTCCAGCCCCTACAACCCTCCCTATCTCTGTACCCTCCTCCAACAACTCCATCCCTCTCTATCTCTGTAACCTCCTCCAGCACCTACAATCCTCCCTATCTCTGTAACCTCCTCCAGCCCCTACAATCCTCCCTATCTCTGTAACCTCCGACAGACACTACAACCCTCCCTATCTCTGTAACCTCCTCCAGCCCCTACAGCCCTCCCTATCTCTGTAACCTCCTCCAGCCCCTACCACCCTCCCCTATCTCTGTAACCTCCTCCATCCCCTACAACCCTCCCTATCTCTGTAACCTCCTCCAGCCCATACGACCCTCCCTATCTCTGTAACCTCCTCCCGCCCCTAACAGCCCTCCCTATCTCTGTAACCTCCTCCAGCCCCCACAACCCTCCCTACCTCGATAATCTCCCCCGATTTGAGGAAATGTTCAATACAGCCTCACTGTGGGTCGAGCTGCCAGTTTCACACACCCCCCCCCCCCCCCCCAACCACCCTCTCGCTCTCTCTTGCCTTCTTTCTCTCTCACACTCTCTCTCTCACACTCTCTCTTCTCCGTTGGCTTCTGTTAACTATCTCCGGGAGGGGCCGAGCGATTCTCAGGAAACTTTCGCAATGTCAAACCGCAGAACCGTAAACAAGATTGACACTTCCTGATGGGGCACCCCAGGGCTGGGACGACAACCCTGTGAGTGAGCAAGGCTCAACACGACCAGAGGTGAGTCTTGTGCTGACTGGCTGAGAACCGAGGACGGGGGTCGCAAGTCGGAATATTCTTCCCCCCGCCAGGACATCCCCGAAGATTTCACACAGGATTGGTTCGTTTCCTTTTCTTCAGGTGAATTTGAATGTTGTGTTGCGGTAAAGGAGGATTTGAGCAAAGGCTGATCCCACAGAGAACCCTGTTACTGATCACCCTCCGACAGTGCGGCACTCCCTCAGTACTGACCCTCCGACAGTGCGACCCTCCCTCAGCACTGACCCTCCGACAGTGCGGCGCTCCCTCAGCACTGACCCTCCGACAGTGCGGCGCTCCCTCAGCACTGACCCTCCGACAGTGCGGCCCTCCCTCAGCACTGACCCTCCGACAGTGCGGCGCTCCCTCAGCACTGACCCTCCGACAGTGCGGCGCTCCCTCAGCACTGACCCTCCGACAGTGCGGCGCTCCCTCAGCACTGACCCTCCGACAGTGCGGCGCTCCCTCAGCACTGACCCTCCGACAGTGCGGCACTCCCTCAGCACTGACCCTCCGACAGTGCGGCACTCCCTCAGCACTGACCCTCCGACAGTGCGGCGCTCCCTCAGCACTGACCCTCCGACAGTGCGGCGCTCCCTCAGCACTGACCCTCCGACAGTGCGGCGCTCCCTCAGCACTGACCCTCCGACAGTGCGGCACTCCCTCAGCACTGACCCTCCGACAGTGCGGCGCTCCCTCAGCACTGACCCTCTGACAGTGCGGCGCTCCCTCAGCACTGACCCTCCTGACAGTGCGGCGCTCCCTCAGCACTGACCCTCCGACAGTGCGGCGCTCCCTCAGCACTGACCCTCCGACAGTGCGGCGCTCCCTCAGCACTGACCCTCTGACAGTGCGGCACTCCCTCAGCACTGACCCTCTGACAATGCGGCACTCCCTCAGTACTGACCCTCCGACAGTGCGGCACTCCCTTCAGCACTGACCTCTCCGACAGTGCGGCACTCCCTCAGCACTGACCCTCCGACAGTGCGGTGCTCCCTCAGCACTGACCCTCCGACAGTGCGGCGCTCCCTCAGCACTGACCCTCCGACAGTGCGGCGCTCCCTCAGCACTGACCCTCCGACAGTGCGGCGCTCCCTCAGCACTGACCCTCCGACAGTGCGGCGCTACCTCAGCACTGACCCTCCGACAGTGCGGCCCTCCCTCAGCACTGACCCTCCGACACTGCTGTGCTCACTCAGCACTGACCCTCTGACAGTGCGGCGCTCCCTCAGCACTGACCCTCCGACACTGCTGTGCTCCCTCAGCACTGACTCTCCGACAGTGCGGCGCTACCTCAGCACTGACCCTCCGACAGTGCGACCCTCCCTCAGCACTGACCCTCCGACACTGCTGTGCTCACTCAGCACTGACCCTCCGACAGTGCGGCGCTCCCTCAGCACTGACCCTCCGACAGTGCGGCGCTCCCTCAGCACTGACCCTCCGACAGTGCGGCGCTCCCTCAGCACTGACCCTCCGACAGTGCGGCGCTCCCTCAGCACTGACCCTCTGACAGTGCGGGGCTCCCTCAGCACTGACCCTCCGACAGTGCGGCGCTCCCTCAGCACTGACCCTCCGACAGTGCGGCGCTCCCTCAGCACTGACCCTCCGACAGTGCGGCGCTCCCTCAGCACTGACCCTCCGACAGTGCAGCACTCCCTCAGCACTGACCCTCTGACAATGCGGAGCTCCCTCAGCACTGACCCTCCCACAGTGCGGCGCTCCCTCAGCACTGACCCTCCCACAGTGCGGCATTCCCTCAGCACTGACCCTCCGACAGTGCGGCACTCCCTCAGCACTGACCCTCCGACAGTGCGGCGCTCCCTCAGCACTGACCCTCCGACAGTGCGGCGCTCCCTCAGCACTGACCCTCCAGACAGTGCGGCGCTCCCTCAGCACTGACCCTCCGACAGTGCAGGCGCTCCCTCAGCACTGACCCTCCCGACAGTGCGGCACCTCCCTCAGCACTGACCCTCCGCACTGTGCGGCGCTCCCTCAGCACTGACCCTCCCGACAGTGCGGCGCTCCCTCAGCACTGACCCTCCGACAGTGCGGCGCTCCCTCAGCACTGACCCTCCGACAGTGCGGCGCTCCCTCAGCACTGACCCTCCGACAAGTGCGGCACTCCCTCAGCACTGACCCTCTGACAGTGCGGCTCCCTCAGCACTGACCCTCCGACAGTGCGGCACTCCCTCAGCACTGACCCTCCGACAGTGCGGCACTCCTCAGCACTGACCCTCCGACAGTGCGGCGCTCCCTCAGCACTGACCCTCCTGACAGTGCGGCACTCCCTCAGTACTGACCCTCCGACAGTGCAGCGCTCCCTCAGCACTGACCGTCCAACAGTGCAGCACTCCCTCAGCACGGACCCTCTGACAGTGCAGCACTCCCTCAGCACTGACCCTCCGACAGTGCGGCACTCCCTCAGCACTGACCCTCTGACAGTGCGGCACTCCCTCAGCACTGGCCCTGCGACAATGCGGCGCTCCCTCAGCACTGACCCTCCGACACTGCGGCGCTCCCTCAGCACTGACCCTCTGACAGTGCGGTGCTCCCTCAGCACTGACCCTCCGACAGTGCAGCGCTCCCTCAGTACCTACCCTCTGACAGTGCGGCGCTCCCTCAGCACTGACCCTCTGACAGTGCGGCGCTCCCTCAGCACTGACCCTCCGACAGTGCGGTGCTCCCTCAGCACTGACCCTCCGACACTGCGGCGCTCTCTCAACACTGACCCTCCGACAGTGCGGGCTCCCTCAGCACTGACCCTCCGACAGTGCGGTGCTCCCTCAACACTGACCCTCCGACACTGCGGCGCTCCCTCAGCACTGACCCTCCGACAGTGCGGCGCTTGCTCAGCACTGACCCTCCGACAGTGCCGCACTCCCTCAGCACTGACCCTCTGACAGTGCGGCGCTCCCTCAGCACTGAGCCTCCGACAGTGCGGCGCTCCCTCAGCACTGACCCTCCGACAGTGCGGCGCTCCCTCAGCACTGACCCTCCGACAGTGCGGCGCTCCCTCAGCACTGACCCTTCCGACAGTGCGGCGCTCCCTCAGCACTGACCCTCCGACAGTGCGGCGCTCCCTCAGCACTGACCCTCCGACAGTGCGGCGCTCCCTCAGCACTGACCCTCCGACAGTGCGGCGCTCCCTCAGCACTGACCCTCTGACAGTGCGGCGCTCCCTCAGCACTGACCCTCGACAGTGCGGCGCTCCCTCAGCACTGACCCTCTGACAGTGCGGCGCTCCCTCAGCACTGACCCTCCGACAGTGCGGCGCTCCCTCAGCACTGACCCTCTGACAGTGCGGCACTCCCTCAGCACTGACCCTCCGACAGTGCGGCGCTCCCTCAGCACTGGCCCTGCGACAGTGCGGCGCTCCCTCAGCACTGACCCTCCGACACTGCGGCGCTCCCTCAGCACTGACCCTCTGACAGTGCGGTGCTCCCTCAGCACTGACCCTCTGACAGTGCGGTGCTCCCTCAGCACTGACCCTCCGACAGTGCAGCGCTCCCTCAGTACTGTCCCTCTGACAGTGCGGCGCTCCCTCAGCACTGACCCTCTGACAGTGCGGCGCTCCCTCAGCACTGACCCTCCGACAGTGCGGTCGCTCCCTCAGCACCTGACCCTCCGACACGTGCGACGCTCTCTCTGCACTGACCCTCCGACATGTGCGGCGCTCCCTCAGCACTGACCCTCCGACAGTGCGGCGCTCCCTCAGCACTGACCCTCCGACAGCTGCGACGCTCCCTCAGCACTGACCCTCCGCAAGTGCCGGCACTCCCTCAGCACTGACCCTCCGACAGTGCGGCGCTCCCTCAGCACTGACCCTCCGACAGTGCAGCACTCCCTCAGTACTGACCCTCTGACAGTGCAGCGCTCCCTCAGCACTGGCCCTGCGACAATGCGGCGCTCCCTCAGCACTGACCCTCCGACACTGCGGCGCTCCCTCAGCACTGACCCTCTCACAGTGCGGCGCTCCCTCAGCACTGACCTTCTGACAGTGCGGCGCTCCCTCAGCACTGACCCTCCGACAGTGCGGCGCTCCCTCAGCACTGACCTTCTGACAGTGCGGCGCTCCCTCAGCACTGACCCTCTCACAGTGCGGCGCTCCCTCAGCACTGACCTTCTGACAGTGCGGCGCTCCCTCAGCACTGACGCTCTGACAGTGCGGCGCTCCCTCAGCACTGACGCTCTGACAGTGCGGCGCTCCCTCAGCACTGGCCCTCTGACAGTGCGGCACTCCCTCAGCACTGACCCTCCGACAGTGCGGCGCTCCCTCAGCACTGACCCTCCGACAGTGCGGCGCTCCCTCAGCACTGACCCTCGGAAAGTGCGGCTCTCCCTCAGCACTGACCCTCCGACAGTGCGGCACTCCCTCAGCACTGAACCTCTGACACTGCGGCGCTTTCTCAGCACTGACCCACCGACACTGCGGCGCTCCCTCAGCACTGACCCTCCGATAGTGCGACGCTCTCTCTGCACTGACCCTCCGACTGTGCGGCGCTCCCTCAGCACTGACCCTCCGACTGTGCGGCGCTCCCTCAGCACTGACACTCCGACAGTGCGGCTCTCCCTCAGCACTGACCCTCCGACAG
This sequence comes from Scyliorhinus canicula, assembly GCF_902713615.1. NCBI lineage: Eukaryota > Metazoa > Chordata > Chondrichthyes > Carcharhiniformes > Scyliorhinidae > Scyliorhinus > Scyliorhinus canicula. The sequence goes on from NC_052166.1 coordinate 4,493,872, forward strand.
TGCGGCGCTCCCTCAGCACTGACACTCCGACAGTGCGGCGCTCCCTCAGCACTGACCCTCCCACAGTGCGGCGCTCCCTCAGCACTGACCCTCTGACAGTGCGGTGCTCCCTCACCACTGACCCTGCGACAATGCGGCGCTCCCTCAGCACTGACCCTCCGACACTGCGGCGCTCCCTCAGCACTGGCCCTCTGACAGTGCGGTGCTCCCTCAGCACTGACCCTCTGACAGTGCGGTGCTCCCTCAGCACTGACCCTCCGACAGTGCAGCCCTCCCTCAGCACTGGCCCTCTGACAGTGCGGTGCTCCCTCAGCACTGACCCTCTGACAGTGCGGTGCTCCCTCAGCACTGACCCTCCGACAGTGCGGCGCTCCCTCAGTACTGACCCTCTGACAGTGCAGCGCTCCCTCAGTACTGACCCTCCGACAGTGCGCGCTCCTCAGCACTGACCCATCCGACACGTGCAGCGCTCCCTCAGCACTGACCCTCCGACACGTGCGGCGCTCCCTCAGCACTGACCCTCCCGACAGTGCGGCGCTCCCTCAGCACTGACCCTCCGACAGTGCGGCGCTCCCTCAGCCTGACCCTCCGACAGTGCGGCGCTCCCTCAGCACTGACCCTCCGACAGTGCGGCGCTCCCTCAGCACTGACCCTGCGACAGTGCGGCGCTCCCTCAGCACTGACCCTCCGACAGTGCGGTGCTCCCTCAGCACTGGCCCTCCGACAGTGCGGCGCTCCCTCAGCACTGCCCTCTGACAGTGCGGCGCTCCCTCAGCCTGGCCCTGCGACATGCGGCGCTCCCTCAGCACTGACCCTCCCACTGCAGCGCTCCCTCAGCACTGGCCCTCTGACAGTGCGGTGCTCCCCCAGCACTGACCCTCTGACAGTGCGATGCTCCCTCAGCACTGACCCTCTGCAGTGCGGCGCTCCCTCAGTACTGACCTTCGACAGTGCGGCGCTCCTTCAGCACTGACCCTGCGACAGTGCGGTGCTCCCTCAGCACTGACCCTCTGACAGTGCGGCGCTCCCTCAGCACTGGCCCTACGGACAATGCGGCGCTCCCTCAGCACTGACCCTCCGACACTGCAGCGTCCCTCCTCACTGGCCCTCTGACAGTGCGTGCTCCCCCAGCACTGACCCTCTGACAGTGCGATGCTCCCTCAGCACTGACCCTCTGACAGTACGGCGCTCCCTCAGCACTGACCCTCTGACAGTGCAGCGCTCCCTCAGCACTGACTCTCCGACAGTGCGGCTCTCCCTCAGCACTGACCCTCCGACACTGCGGCGCTCCCTCAGCACTGACCCTCCGACAGTGCGGCGCTCCCTCAGCACTGACCCTCCGACAGTGCGGCGCTCCCTCAGCACTGACCCTCCGACAGTGCGGCGCTCCCTCAGCACTGACCCTCCGACAGTGCGGCGCTGCCTCTGCACTGACCTTCCGACCGTGCGGCGCTCCCTCAGCACTGACCCTCCGACAATGCGGCGCTCCCTCAGCACTGACCCTCCGACACTGCAGCGCTCCCTCAGCACTGACCCTCTCGACAGTGCGGCGCTCCCTCAGCACTGACCCTCTGACAGTGCGGTGCTCCCTCAGCACTGACCCTCTGACAGTGCGGCTGCTCCCTCAGCACTGACCCTCCGACAGTGCGGCGCTCCCTCAGCACTGACCCTCGACAGTGCGGCGCTCCCTCAGCACTGACCCTCCGACAGTGCGGTGCTCCCTCAGCACCGACCCTCCGACACTGCGGCGCTCTCTCAACACTGACCCTCCGAAAGTGCGGCGCATGCTCAGCACTGACCCTCGACCGTGCGGCGCTCCCTCAGCACTGCCCTCCGACCAGTGCAGCACTCCCTCAGCACTGACCCTCCAACAGTGCAGCACTCCTTCAGCACTGACCCTCTGACGTGCGGCACTCCCTCAGCACTGACCCTCCGACACTGCGGCGCTCCCTCAGCACTGACCCTCTCACAGTGCGGCGCTCCCTCAGCACTGACCTTCTGACAGTGCGGCGCTCCCTCAGCACTGACCCTCCGACAGTGCGGCGCTTCCTCAGCACTGACCCTCTCACAGTGCGGCGCTCCCTCAGCACTGACCTTCCGACAGTGCGGCGCTCCCTCAGCACTGACGCTCCTGACAGTGCGGCGCTCCCTCAGCACTGACGCTCCTGACAGTGCGGGCTCCCTCAGTACTGACCCTCTGACAGTGCGGCACTTCCCTCAGCACTGACCCTCCGACAGTGCGGCGCTCCCTCAGCACTGACCCTCCGACAGTGCGGCGCTCCCTCAGCACTGACCCTCTGAAAGTGCGGCACTCCCACAACACTGACCCTCCGACAGTGCGGCGCTCCCTCAGCACTGAACCTCTGACACTGCGGCGCTCTCTCAGCACTGACCCACCGACACTGCGGCGCTCCCTCAGCACTGACCCTCCGACAGTGAGATGCTCTCTCTGCACTGACCCTCCGACTGTGCGGCGCTCCCTCAGCACTGACCCTCCGACAGTGCGGCGCTCCCTCAGCACTGACACTACCCGACAGTGCGGCTCTCCCTCAGCACTGACCCTCCGACAGTGCGGCGCTCCCTCACACTGACACTCCGACAGTGCGGCGCTCCCTCAGCACTGACCCTCCCACAGTGCGGCGCTCCCTCAGCACTGACCCTCTGACAGTGCGGTGCTCCCTCACCACTGACCCTGCGACAATACGGCGCTCCATCAGCACTGACCCTCCGACACTGCTGGGCGCTCCCTCAGCTGACCCTCCGACAGTGCGGCGCTCCCTCAGCACTGACCCTCCGACAGTGCGGCGCTCCCTCAGCACTGACCCTCCGACAGTGCGGCGCTCCCTCAGCACTGACCCTCCGACAGTGCTGCGCTCCCTCAGCACTGACCCTCCGACAGTGCAGCGCTCCCTCAGCACTGACCTCTCCGACAGTGCGGCGCTCCTCAGCACTGACCCCCGACAGTGCGGCGCTCCCTCAGCACTGACCCTCCGACAGTGCGGCGCTCCCTCAGCACTGACCCTCCGACAGTGCGGCGCTCCCTCAGCACTGACCCTCCGACAGTGCGGCGCTCCCTCAGCACTGACCCTCCGACAGTGCGGCGCTCCCTCAGCACTGACCTCCGACAGTGCGTCGCTCCCTCAGCACTGATCATTCGACAGTGCGGCGCTCCCTCAGCACTGACCCTCCGACAGTGCGGGCGCTCCCTCAGCACTGACCCTCCGACAGTGCGGCGCTCCCTCAGCACTGACCCTCTGACAGTGCGATGCTCCCTCAGCACTGACCCTCTGACAGTACGGCGCTCCCTCAGCACTGACCCTCTGACAGTGCAGCGCTCCCTCAGCACTGACTCTCCGACAGTGCGGCTCTCCCTCAGTACTGACCCTCCGACACTGCGCACCCCCTCAACACTGACCCTCTGACAGTGCCGTGCTCTCTCAGCACTGACCCTCCGACACTGCGGCGCTCTCTCAACCTGACCCTCCAATAGTGCCGCACTCCCTCAGCACTGACTCTCCAACAGTGGCGGAGCTCCCTCAGCACTGGGCCTCCGACCATGCGCACTCCCTCAGCACTGACCCTCCGACCGTGCGGCGTTACCTGTGCACTGACCCTCCGACCGTGCGGCGCTCCCTCTGCACTGACCCTCCGACAGTGCGGCACTCCCTCAGCACTGGCCCTGCAACAGTGCGGCGCTCCTCAGCACTGACCCTCTGACAGTGCGGCATTCCCTCAGCACTGACCCTCTGACATTGCTGCACTCCCTCAGCACTGACCCTCCCGACAGTGCGGCGCTCCTCAGCACTGACCCTCCCGACAGTGCGGCGCTCCCTCAGCACTGACCCTCCGACAGTGCAGGCGCTCCCTCAGCACTGACCCTCCGACAGGCGGCAGCTCCCTCAGCCCTGACCTCCCGACAGTGCGGCGCTCCCTCAGCACTGACCCTCTCGACAGTGCGGCGCTCCCTCAGCACTGACCCTCCGACAGTGCGGCGCTCCCTCTAGCACTGACCCTCGACAGTGCGGCGCTCCCTCAGCACTGACCCTCCGACAGTGCGGTGCTCCCTCAGCACTGACCCTCCGACAGTGCGGCGCTCCCTCAGCACTGACCCTCCGACAGTGCGGCGCTCCCTCAGCACTGACCCTCCGACAGTGCGGCGCTCCCTCAGCACTGACCCTCCGACAGTGCGGCGCTCCCTCAGCACTGACCCTCCGACAGTGCGGCGCTCCCTCAGCACTGACCCTCCGACAGTGCGGCGCTCCCTCAGCACTGACCCTCCGACCGTGCGGCGCTCCCTCAGCACTGATCCTCCGACAGTGCAGCGCTCCCTCAGCACTGGCCCTCCGACAGTGCGGCGCTCCCTCAGCACTGACCCTCTCACAGTGCGGCGCTCCCTCAGCACTGACCTTCTGACAGTGCGGCGCTCCCTCAGCACTGACCCTCCGACAGTGCGGCGCTCCCTCAGCACTGACCCTCCGACAGTGCGGCGCTCCCTCAGCACTGACCCTCCGACAGTGCGGCGCTCCCTCAGCACTGACGCTCTGACAGTGCGGCGCTCACTCAGCACTGACGCTCTGACAGTGCGGCACTCCCTCAGCACTGACCCTCCGACAGTGCGGCGCTCCCTCAGCACTGACCCTCTGACAGTGCGGCACTCCCTCAGCACTGACCCTCTGAAAGTGCGGCGCTCCCTCAGCACTGACCCTCCGACAGTGCGGCGCTCCCTCAGCACTGACACTCCGACAGTGCGGCTCTCCCTCAGCACTGACCCTCCGACAGTGCGGCGCTCCCTCAGCACTGACACTCCGACAGTGCGGCGCTCCCTCAGCACTGACCCTCCCACAGTGCGGCGCTCCCTCAGCACTGACCCTCTGACAGTGCGGTGCTCCCTCACCACTGACCCTGCGACAATACGGCGCTCCATCAGCACTGACCCTCCGACACTGCGGTGCTCCCTCAGCACTGACCCTCTGACAGTGCGGTGCTCCCTCAGCACTGACCCTCCGACAGTGCAGCACTCCCTCAGCACTGACCCTCTGACAGTGCAGCGCTCCCTCAGCACTGACCCACCGACACTGCGGCGCTCTCTCTGCACTGACCCTCCGACAGTGCGGCGCTCCCTCAGCACTGAGCCTCCGACAGTGCGGCACTCCCTCAGCTCTGACCCTCCGACAGTGCGGCGCTCCCTCAGTACTGACCCTTCGACAGTGCGGCGCTCCCTCAGCACTGACCCTGCGACAGTGCGGTGCTCCCTCACCACTGACCCTCCGACAGTGCGGCGCTCCCTCAGCACTGGCCCTGCGACAATGCGGCGCTCCCTCAGCACTGACCCTCCGACACTGCAGCGCTCCCTCAGCACTGGCCCTCTGACAGTGCGGTGCTCCCCCTGCACTGACCCTCTGACAGTGCGATGCTCCCTCAGCACTGACCCTCTGACAGTACGGCGCTCCCTCAGCACTGACCCTCTGACAGTGCAGCGCTCCCTCAGCACTGACTCTCCGACAGTGCGGCTCTCCCTCAGTACTGACCCTCCGACACTGCGGCACCCCCTCAACACTGACCCTCTGACAGTGCCGTGCTCTCTCAGCACTGACCCTCCGACACTGCGGCGCTCTCTCAACACTGACCCTCCAATAGTGCCGCACTCCCTCAGCACTGACTCTCCAACAGTGCGGAGCTCCCTCAGCACTGGGCCTCCGACAGTGCGGCGCTCCCACAGCACTGACCCTCCGACCGTGCGGCGTTACCTCTGCACTGACCCTCCGACCGTGCGGCGCTCCCTCTGCACTGACCCTCCGACAGTGCGGCACTCCCTCAGCTCTGACCCTGCGACAGTGCGGCGCTCCCTCAGCACTGACCCTCTGACAGTGCGGCATTCCCTCAGCACTGACCCTCTGACATTGCTGCACACCCTCAGCACTGACCCTCCGACAGTGCGGCGCTCCATCAGCACTGACCATCCGACAGTGCGGCACTCCCTCAGCACTGACCCTCTGACAGTGCTTCACTCCCTCAGCGCTGACCCTCCAACAGTGCGGCACTCTCTCATCACTGTCCTCTGACAGTGCGGCTCTCCCTCAGCACTGACCCTCTGACAGTGCGGCGCTCCCTCAGCACTGACCCTCTGACAGTGCGGCGCTCCCTCAGCACTGACCCTCCGACAGTGCGGTGCTCCCTCAGCACTGACCCTCTGACAGTGCCGTGCTCCCTCAGCACTGACCCTCCGACACTGCGGCGCTCTCTCAACACTGACCCTCCGAAAGTGCGGCGTTTGCTCAGCACTGACCCTCCGACACTGCGACGCTCTCTCAGCACTGACCCTCCGAAAGTGCCGCACTCCCTCAGCACTGACCCTCCGACAGTGCGGCGCTCCCTCAGCACTGACCCTCCGACAGTGCGGCGCTCCCTCAGCACTGACCCTCCGACCGTGCGGCGCTCCCTCAGCACTGACCCTCCGACAGTGCGCGCTCCCTCAGCACTGGCCCTCCGACAGTGCGGCGCTCCCTCAGCACTGACCCTCCGACAGTGCGGCGCTCCCTCAGCACTGACCTCTGACAGTGCGGCGCTCCCTCAGCACTGACCCTCCGACAGTGCGGCGCTCCCTCAGCACTGACCCTCCGACAGTGCGGCGCTCCCTCAGCACTGACCCTCCGACAGTGCGGCGCTCCCTCAGCACTGACCCTCCGACACTGCGGCGCTCACTCAGCACTGACGCTCTGACAGTGCGGCACTCCCTCAGCACTGACCCTCCGACAGTGCGGCGCTCCCTCAGCACTGACGCTCTGACAGTGCGGCACTCCCTCAGCACTGACCCTCTGAAAGTGCGGCGCTCCCTCAGCACTGACCCTCCGACAGTGCGGCGCTCCCTCAGCACTGACACTCCGACAGTGCGGCTCTCCCTCAGCACTGACCCTCCGACAGTGCGGCTCTCCCTCAGCACTGACCCTCTGACAGTGCGGTGCTCCCTCACCACTGACCCTGCGACAATGCGGCGCTCCCTCAGCACTGACCCTCCGACACTGCGGCGCTCCCTCAGCACTGGCCCTCTGACAGTGCGGTGCTCCCTCAGCACTGACCCTCCGACAGTGCGGCGCTCCCTCAGTACTGACCCTCTGACAGTGCAGCGCTCCCTCAGTACTGACCCTCTGACAGTGCAGCGCTCCCTCAGTACTGACCCTCCCACAGTGCGGTGCTCCCTCAGCACTGACCCACCGACACTGCGGCGCTCTCTCTGCACTGACCCTCCGACAGTGCGGTGCTCCCTCAGCACTGGCCCTCCGACAGTGCGGCGCTCCCTCAGCACTGACCCTCCGACAGTGCGGCGCTCCCTCAGCACTGACCCTCCGACAGTGCGGCGCTCCTCAGCACTGACCCTCCGACAGTGCGGCAGCTCCCTCAGCACTGACCCTCCGACAGTGCGGCACTCCCTCAGCATCTGACCCTCCGACAGTGCGGCGCTCCCTCAGCACTGACCCTCCCACAGTGCGGCGCTCCCTCAGCACTGACCCTCGGACAGTGCGGCGCTCCCTCAGCACTGATCCTCCTCCGACAGTGCGGCGCTCCCTCAGCACTGACCCTCGACAAGTGCGGCGCTCCCTCAGCACTGACCCTCCGACAGTGCGGCGCTCCCTCAGCACTGACCCTCCGACAGTGCGGCTCCCTCAGCACTGACCCTCCGACAGTGCGGCTCCCTCAGCACTGACCCTCCGACAGTGCGGCGCTCCCTCAGCACTGACCCTCTGACAGTGCAGCGCTCCCTCAGCACTGACCCTCCGACAGTGCGGCACCCCCTCAACACTGACCCTCCGACACTGCGGCACCCCCTCAACACTGACCCACCGACACTGCAGCGCTCTCTCAGCACTGACCCTCCGACAGTGCCGCACTCCCTCAGCACTGACTCTCCAACAGTGCGGAGCTCCCTCAGCACTGGGCCTCCGACAGTGCGGCGCTCCCACAGCACTGACCCTCCGACCGTGCGGCGTTACCTCTGCACTGACCCTCCGACCGTGCGGCGCTCCCTCTCCACTGACCCTCCGACAGTGCGGCACTCCCTCAGCTCTGACCCTGCGACAGTGCGGTCCTCCCTCAGCACTGGCCCTGCGACAGTGCGGCGCTCCTTCAGCACTGACCCTCCGACAGTGCGGCATTCCCTCAGCACTGACCCTCTGACATTGCTGCACACCCTCCGCACTGACCCTCCGACAGTGCGGCGCTCCCCAGCACTGACCCTCCGACAGTGCGGCGCTCCATCAGCACTGACCCTCCGACAGTGCGGCGCTCCCTCAGCACTGACCCTCTGACAGTGCTTCACTCCCTCAGCGCTGACCCTCCGACAGTGCTTCACTCCCTCAGCGCTGACCCTCCGACAGTGCGGCACTCTCTCATCACTGTCCTCTGACAGTGCGGCTCTCCCTCAGCACTGACCCTCCGACAGTTTGGCGCTCCCTCAACACTGACCCTCCGACAGTGTGGCGCTCCCTCAGCACTGACCCTCCGACAATGCGGCACTCCCTCAGCACTGACCCTCTGACACTGCGGCGCTCTCTCAGCACTGACCCTCCGACACTGCGGCTCTCTCTCAGCACTTACCCTGCGACAGTGCGGCGCTCCCTCAGCACTGACCCTCCGACAGTGCGGCGCTCCCTCAGCACTGACCCTCCGGCAGTGCGGCGCTCCCTCAGCACTGACCCTGCGACAGTGCGGTGCTCCCTCACCACTGACCCTCCGACACTGCGGCGCTCTCTCAGCACTGACCCTCTGACAGTGCGGCGCTCCCTCAGCTCTGACCCTCCGACAGTGCGGCACTCCCTCAGCACTGACACTCCGACAGTGCGGCGCTCCCTCAGCACTTACCCTGCGACAGTGCGGCGCTCCCTCAGCACTGACCCTCTGACAGTGCGGCGCTCCCTCAGCACTGACCCTCCGACAGTGCGGCGCTCCCTCAGCACTGACCATCCGACAGTGCGGCACTCCCTCCGCACTGACTCTCTGACAGTGCGGCGCTCCCTCAGCACTGACCATCCGACAGTGCGGCACTCCCTCCGCACTGACCCTCTGACAGTGCGGCGCTCCCTCAGCACTGACCCTCCGACACTGCGGCACTCTCTCAGCACTGACCCTCCGACAGTGCAGCGCTCCCTCAGCACTGACCCTCCGACAGTGCGGCGATCCCTCAGCACTGACCCTCCGACAGTGCGGCGCTCCCTCAGCACTGACCCTCCGACAGTGCGGTGCTCCCTCAGCACTGACCCTCCGACAGTGCGGTGCTCCCTCAGCACTGACCCTCCGACAGTGCGGTGCTCCCTCAGCACTGACCCTCCGACAGTGCGGCGCTCCCTCAGCACTGACCCTCCGACAGTGCGGAGCTGTTAGCACTCCATGCACTCGGCTAGATCTAGTAGTTCACCCCGTGACCTTGAGCTGAGATTTGTCCATCAACCATACCACTGAATAAGAATAGATGTATTTTGTTATATGTATTTTATTATAACTCATGTCGAAAAAGTTGCACCACACGGACACCCCGGGAAACATACTTCCCAGCAATTGTCTGTACAGTCAGCACGAATGTTTTCCCTATTTTCTCCCCCCCCCCTCCGTGACGAACAGCTCCTCAAACACGGTCACAAACATCGCCCATTTTTTCACAAACTCCCCTGCTGAGCCTCTTGACTCACACTTTATCTTCTCTAACCGCAGGAAGTCGTGCAGGTCACCCAACCAAGCTGCTACCCCCGGTGACGATGCCGACCGCCACTCCAGCAAGATTCGTCGCCGAGCGATCAGAGAGGCGAAGGCCAAGACATCGGCCTTCCTCCTCTCCATGACCTCCGGCTTCTCTGAAACCCCAAATATTGCCCCCAAAGGGTCCGGGTCCACTCCCTCCTCCACTATCCTGGCTAAGACGGCGAACACTCCCACCCAGAATCTTCCCAATTTTTCACAACCCCAAAAATGTGCGCATGATTTGCTGGCCCCCACCCACACCTCTCACACTCATCTGCTACTCCCTGAAAGAACCCACTCATTCTCACCCGAGTCTATGCACCCTGTGCACCACCTTAAACTGTATCAGGCTCATCCTTACACAGGAGTAGGTCCCGTTTACCCTTCGCAGTGCCTCACTCCATACTCCCCAATTGTTGTTCCCTCCCAACTCCGCTTCCCATTTCTCCTTGATCCTCACCACCCGCTCGCCTCCCTGCTCTCCCAGCCACTTGTCTATCCCCAATTCTTCCCTCCCCTTCCACATCCGGAAGCAGCAGTCGCTCCAGCAGGGTGTATCCCGGCAACATAGCGAACTCCCTCCAGACCTTTCGTGCAAAGTCCCTAACCTGTAGATACCTGAACTCACTCCCCCTCGGCAGCTCTACCCTCTCCCTTAGCTCCTCCAGACTGGCGAACCCTTCCTCCAAATACCAATCCCTCACCTTGACCAGCCCCACGTCCCTCCACCTCCTGTATACACTATCCACCCCCCCCCCCCCCCCCCCGGCTCAAACTCATGATTCTCGCACAGCGGCATTAGCACCAACATCCCTTCCACCCTAAAACGCCTCCTCAGCCGATTCCATATCTTCACCGTGGACTGCATCAATGGGCTCCCTGAATACCTACTCGGAACCATTGGCAACGCTGCCATCACCAAAACCCTCAAACTAGACCCCTTACAAGATTCCTCCACCATCCTCACCCACTGTACCCCTTCTCCTTCCCACCACCGCCGCACCTTGTCCACATTCGCCGCCCAATAATAATGAAGCAAGTTCCCCCCCTGCTGCCTCTGTAGCAGGGTCCTCCCCACCCTCGGCACCTTCCCCGTCCATACAAAGTCAGAGATGATCGCGTCCACTTTCCATTAAAAGGCCTTTGGTATAAAAATCGGGGCGGGATTCTCCCAACCTCACCAGGTCGGAGAGTCCCGGGGGGTGGGGGGGGGGCGAATCCCGCCCAGCGGCACCCCCTGACGATTCTCCGGGCCCTGATGGGCTGAGCAGCCGTCCGTTTATGGCCTGTCCCGCTGGCGTGAATCACTCAACTCACGTCCCGGTGGGACCTGGCGGGCAAGTCAGGATCCAACACCGGGGTGGGGGTGGTCTGGCCCGCGATGGCCTGGCCCGCGATCGGAGCCCACCGGTCTGCGGGCGGGCCTGTTCCGTGGGCGCACTGCTTCCTTCCGCGCCGGCCCCGTAGGGCTCCGCCATGGCCGACGCGGAGAAGACAACCCGCTGCGCATGCGCTGGAATACGCGGCCGGTCTGCGCATGCGCTGGAATACGCGGCCGGTCTGCACATGCGCCAAAATACGCCGGCCGGTCTGCGCATGCGCTGGAATACGCCGGCCGGTCTGCGCATGCGCGGAACCACGCCAGCGATACCGCACACGCCCGGGATCACGCCAGCCCTTGGCGCTTGCGCGATCTCGCGCCGTCACGCGAGTGTCTGAAAGATAAACAAGAACCTCGGCAGAATGTTCATCTTTACCACCAGGACCCTCCCCGCCAAGGTTAAGTGCCGTGTACCCCACCTCTTTAGATACTCCCTGGCCTCCTCCACCAGCTTCGTCAAGTTCCATTTATGGAGCCCCGTCCATTCCCTCGCTACCCGATTCCCCAAGTATCTAAACCTATCCCTCGCTACCGAAAATGGCATCCCCCCTAAATTAGCCCTCTTGTCCCAGCTCATTGACCTCGCTTTACCCAACATTCAACTTGCATCCCGAGAACCCTCTAAACCTCTCTAACAGGCCCATAATCCTTCCCATAATCTTCAACGGATTGGAAACACTCAGCAAGAGGTCATCGGCATAGAGCTACACCCGATGCTCCCTCTGTCCCCTCATTATCCCCCGCCACTCTGCCGACCCCCTGAGAGCCATCGCCAATGGCTCTATGGCCAGCGCAAACAGCAGCGGCGACAGTGGGCACCCCTGCCTCGTACCCCTGTGTAAGTCAAAGCTTTGTGAGCTCATATCATTCGTCCTCACCCTCGCTCTTGGAGCCACATACAGCAACCGTACCCATGCCACAAATCCCGGGCCAAACCCAAACCTTCCCAAAACTTCAAACAGGTACCGCCACTCCACCCAGTCGAATGCTTCCTCCGTGTCCATGGACACCACCAGCTCCCTTATCAGGCCTCCCAACGGCTTCATGACTACGTTGAAAAACCTCCTTATATTGCTCACAAGCTGCCTGACCACGAAGCCTGTTTGATCCTCTGCAACCACCTCCAGAACAACAGTCCACCATCCTCCCCGTCAACAACTTAGCCAGCACTTTCACATCCTTATTCAACAATGATGTGGGCCTATACGACCCACATTCCACCGGATCCTTCCCCTTTTCCGGGATTGACATAATCACTGCCTGCATCATCATCTCCGGCAGCTCCCCCTTCTCCAACACCTCATTAAACGCTCCCAAACGATGCGGTGCCGGGTCTGTAGCAAGTTCCTTATAAAATTCTGCCGGGTACCCGTCCCGCCCAGAGGCCTTCCCCGACTTCATACCCCCCGATACTATCCAGCACCTCCCTCAGCCCCAGGGGCCCCTCCAACACCTGCCTCTTTGCTTCCTCCACCTGGGGAAATTCCAGCTCGTCCAGAAACCGCCCCATGTCCCCCTCCTCTCCTGCTGGGTCCCTGGTAGTACAGTAGTCCCCAAATGCCTCATTTATCCTTCCCCGGCTCCGACACCACATCCCCATCCCCAGTCCGGATCTTCAATATTTCCCTGGACGCAGCCTGCCTCCGCAGCAGGTGGGCCAGCATAGAACATAGAACAGTACAGCACAGAACAGGCCCTTCGGCCCTCAATGTTGTGCCGAGCAATGATCACCCTACTCAAACCCACGTAACCCGTATACCCGTAACCCAACAATCCCCCATTAACCTTACACTACGGGCAATTTAGCATGGCCAATCCACCTAACCCGCACATCTTTGGACTGTGGGAGGAAACCGGAGCACCCGGAGGAAACCCACGCACACACGGGGAGGACGTGCAGACTCCACACAGACAGTGACCCAGCCGGGAATCGAACCTGGGACCCTGGAGCTGTGAAGCATTGATGCTAACCACCATGCTACCGTGAGGCCCGCCCGCATGTGGCTCGCCTTCTCCCCATACTCGGATTGCGCCCCTCTTGCCCTACGCAGTTACCCTACCGCCCTCCCCGTTGTCAGCCTATCGAATACTCAACTGCTCTCCATCCACCTCCACTATCCCGCTCGCTAGACGGTCACGTCCCTCCCTCCTTTCCCGATTCGCACGAGCCTTAAACAAATTAATTCCCCCCCCCCCCCGGACCTTCGCCTTCAGCGTTTCCCAAAAAATGGCCGCCGACCCCTCCCCATTCTGATTCAATTCCACATCATCCCTTTTTTTTTTAATATAATTTTTATTGGAATTTTTTACAGAAAATATAAAACATAACGACAATGAAATGCAACAAAATACCCCATAATAACTGTGACACCCCCAGACCGTATCGATTCCACATCATCCCTAATCGCCAACCCACCTTATCACAAAAAAAGGGGGCTGGTTTAGCACAGTGGGGTAAACAGCTGGCTTGTAATGCAGAACAAGGCCAGCAGCGCGGTTCGATTCCCGTACCAGCCTCCCTGAACAGGCGCCGGAATGTGGCGACTAGGGGCTTTTTCACAGTAACTTCATTGAAGCCTACTCGTGACAATCAGCGATTTTTATTATTATTATTATTCCATCCACCAACAACCCCGAGTCAAACCTCCTCCTCGGCCTCTGCTCTGGTCCCGTACTGGACCGAATAGCCAGCCAGTGGGGTGCATGGTCCGAGATAACCATCCCCGCATACTCTGCCCCCTCCACCCCAACCAAAATCTCCCCACTCACTACAGAGTAATCAATCCTCAACCTTATAGACGTGTGAAAAGAAGGAATACTCCCTTCCCCCTGGGTTCTGAAAGCACCATGGATCCACCATAGGGCAGCACGGTAGCATTGTGGATAGCACAATCGCTTCGCAGCTCCAGGGTCCCAGGTTCGATTCCCCGCTGGGTCACTGTCTGTGCGGAGTCTGCACGTCCTCCCCGTGTGTGCGTGGGTTTCCTCCAGGTGCTCCGGTTTCCTCCCACAGTCCAAAGATGTGCGGGTTGGGTGGATTGGCCGTGATAAATTACCCTTAGTGTCCAAAATTGCCCTTAGTGTTGGGTGGGGTTACTGGGTTATGGGGATAGGGTGGAGGTGTTGACCTTTGGTAGGGTGCTCTTTCCAAGAGCCGGTGCAGACTCGATGGGCCGAATGGCCTCCTCCTGCATTGTAAATTCTATGTATCTATACCCATCCTTTCCATCAACCCCCCCCCCCCCCCCCGCCAGCTCCCTTGCCATTCGTACCCTACCCATCGACCTGGGCCTCGATCTATCCACCCTCGGCTCCAGGGCACAGTTAAAATCTCCTCCCATGATCAACATGGTACGTGGTCAAATCCGGGATTGCTGCCAGCAACCCCCTCATAAAACCCACATCATCCCAATTTGGGGCATACACATTTACCAACACTACCGGTGCCCCTTCCAATACCCCACTGACAATCACATATCTCCCACCCGGATCCCTCCCCTCCTTCGTACTCACAAATCCTGTCTTATTGCTCAGTAGAATCGCCACTCCCATCGATATCGAGTCACATCCCAAGTGGAAAACCTGCCCAACCCACCCCTTCCTTAACCTAACCTGGTTCCTTCAGACGGAGGTGTGTCTCCTGCAGAAAGGCCCCCCCCCCCCCAGTTTTCAAGCCCCTGAGGTGCGCAAAACACCCGCACAATTTTCACCACTCCACTAAAGCCCACGGACGTTCCACGTTACCAGCCTTACCGGAGGCTTAAGGCCTTCAATCCCCTCCACCGTCCGTCATCTGCCCCACTTAACTCTACCCCGTACCTAGCCCATCCAAGATGGCCCCCCAACTCCGCCCCTGACCATGTCGTCTCTCACCCCCTGCACGCCACGCCAACCCTGCGCCCCCCCCCCACCCGTCGCCACCTGTCTCGCCCTTTTCCCCCACCTCACCTCCTCCCCCCACTCGCAGCTGACCTTACCCTCACCCAGACAAAGACCCACCCCTGAAATCCAGGCCCACCCCCGAGAGCAAACAAACAGACA
The DNA here is from genome assembly GCF_902713615.1 of Scyliorhinus canicula. Classification (NCBI taxonomy): domain Eukaryota; kingdom Metazoa; phylum Chordata; class Chondrichthyes; order Carcharhiniformes; family Scyliorhinidae; genus Scyliorhinus; species Scyliorhinus canicula. Next base: position 4,509,023 of record NC_052166.1, read on the forward strand.
ATAAACACAAACAGCCCCAGAAAACAGTGAGGGGGGGGGGGGGGGGGGGTGGGAACACACATCCATCCCCACATAAACCTTTCACCCCTTACCAACCAACCTTTTGTGGCGAATGTAACTTGGGATGTAACAGACCCAAAAAAGATACCCTCACAAACCGGTGGGAACGGAGACCCCCCCAATCCCGACCCCCCACTTGAACCGCATACCCGACCACTCCAAAATGGCAGCACCCCAGTTCCCCAGCATTGTTCCACTCCGTTCTCCCGCAGTTTACACTCCTTGATGAAGCCCTCGGCCGCTCCTGGGGTCTCAAAGTAATTGTCCCGGCCTTCAAACGTAACCCGGTTAGAGCACCCGTAAGACATAGGAGCAGAATTAGGCCACTCGGCCCCTCGAGTCTGCTCCGCCATTCAATCATGGCTGATATTTTTCCCATCCCCATTCTCCTGCCTTCTCCCCATAACCCCTGACCCTCTTATTGATCAAGAATCTATCTCTGTCTTAAAGACACTCAGTGATTTGGCCTCCACAGCCTTCTGCGGCAAAGAGTTCCACAGACTCACCAGCCTCTGGCTGAAGAAATTCCTCCTCATCTCTGTGTTAAAGGTGATGGAACCATCAATTCACCAGACACGTGCTTTCAGATATGAACAGTGGTTTTAATCTACTTACTACAGAGCCAGCCTGTTACCCGTTGATGAACTCTCGGTGAACTGCAGGCTGACTCTGGACAAGGGTATTTATACAGCAGCACAGGGGGGAGGAGTCATGGGCGGAGCCAAGGGTGGATCCCTGTACAAGCTCCTGAGCATTCCAAGAGCTACCCCCCCAGTGGTCGGATAACGCTACTGCGCTTACAAAGGTATTGGTAAATACAGTGTGAATTACTAAGTTACATTCACCACAAAAGGATCGTAAGAAGTCTTACAACACCAGGTTAAAGTCCAACATGTTTGTTTCAAACACTAGCTTTCGGAGCACTGCTCCTTCCTCAGGTGAGCAGTGTTCAAGGAGCAGTGCTCCGAAAGCTCGTGTTTGAAACAAACATGTCGGACTTTAACCTGGTGTTGTAAGACTTCTTACTGTGCCCACCCCAGTCCAACGCCGGCATCTCCACATCATCAAAGAATCGTCCCTTTGGTCTGAGATGGTGTCCTCTGCTTCTAGTTTTTCCTACAAGTGGAAACATCCTCTCCACAGGCCCACCATCCGCAGGTTCTGCCTTCTCGAGGTATTCTCCTGCTCCCCCACCCTTGCAAGGCGCCTCCAAAGCGCCCCACCTCCGTCCCCAGAGCCAGCTCTCGATCACTGTGCTCAGAGATCACCCCCTTCAATCTCTCGGATCTGCGACCCCGGGCGCCTCCAAACACTTTCCACCCGCTCCATCGACCCTCTTCAAGGGCTGCCAGAGCTCCTTCGAGCGATCCTCCCGCTTTTCTTTCCTCTGCTGTTGGGAACTCCTCCTTAATAAAAGCCACCTGGAGATGTCCACCTTGCGCCAGCCCTTCTCCCCCTCCGCCATCCTTACACCAATGTTGAGCGTGAGGCCCTGTGTCACGTCCTGAGGTAGCAAAAGGCTTCGCTTGTAAAGACAGGCCTTGGGGTTTGGATGAGGAGATGGCTTTCGTGAGCGCTATCCTGAGTAACCTTTGGCCGTTGCTTTTCCAGGGTTATGGACGCCAACTCCACTTTGTCAAACTGGACAGACTGGGGGATCTCTGACTACGCTGACGATGACGTTTCACCCGAAGAACATGATGCCTTGAAGAACTCGTTGAACCTGGCGGCCATGATCCTCTACACCCTCATCTTCCTGCTGGGCGTCCCCGGGAACGCGGCGGTGATCTGGATTGTGGGCTTCCGGATGCGGAGGAGGCCCAACACCGTGTGGTTCCTCAGCCTCTCTGCCGCCGACCTCGTCTGTTGCCTCAGCCTGCCCTTCATGGTCACCCAGCTGGCACTGTCCTACCGCTGGCCCTTTGGCAGCTTCCTCTGCAAAGTGCTGCCCTCGGCCACCATCTTCAGCATGTTCGCCAGCGTCTTCTTGCTGATGGGCATCAGCATGGACCGCTGCCTGGTCACGCTGCACCCCGTGTGGGCACGCAACCGGAGAACGGCCACCCACGTGGCCCTGGCTTGCGGCCTAGCCTGGGCCCTCGCTATCCTGATGTCCCTGCCCAGCTCCCTGTACCGCCAGACGGTCCACTTGATGTCCGATGTCTACTGCACCAACAACTTTGACGGGGCCCCGGCCAACACTCACCATGTCATTGAGGTGACCCGTTTCATTTTTGGTTTCCTGCTGCCGTTCCTGGTGATCGGCGCATGCAACGTCCTACTCTTGCTGAGGGTCCGGGACTCCCGCATCCGCCAGCCCAGGAAGGTCTACCGGCTGGTCCTCCTCGTGGTCCTCGGTTTCTTCCTCTGCTGGCTGCCCTACCACCTGGTGGGGCTGCTGCTGCTCACTGACAGGGAGTTGCAGTGGCGAAGCAGGCTGCAGACGGCTGACCCCCTCATCACCACCCTGGCCTACCTCAACAGCTGCCTCAACCCCTTCCTCTACGTGTTCGCGGGGGGCGGCTTCAGGGAGCAGCTCCGCCGGTCCCTGCGCGACATCTTCGAGGGCGCCTTCGAGGAGGAGGAGGCGGCCTCCAACCAACAGGGCAAGAGCAAGTGTGCCACCCTGTCTGTCGAGCTTGCTGCCTGAGGGGAAAGCGGGAGGGAGAGCGGGTCCAGGGTGAGGGGAGGGGCGGAAGAGAGGGTTCAAGGTGATAATTTGGATCAATGTGCGCCAATTTCCCACCACCTCCCCTGACCTTCCTTAAGATCGAAGGTCAGGGGTCACCCTCGGCCCAAGATGGCTGCTCTGCGTAGCTAGGGTGGCCAGTCTTTAGGTTTTGAGCCAGGGATTTAGCTGGTCTACCTCTGATCCAGTACCTGACATCCTTATTTTGAATTTGGAAACCGCTCACCTCTCCACCCCTCTCCTCTCTACCCCGCCCACCCCCACCCCTGCCCCACGTGGGTCTTAATTGTACACACCTGCTGTCCAATCTCAATTGTTTCTCGTGGCATTAATGAGCAGTCCATCTGTCACAGTTCATTCCCGGCACAAAGGGAGATGGTTGTGGTGGTTGGAGGTCAATCATCTCAGGTCCAGGACATCACTGCAGGAGTTCCTCAGGGTCGTGTCCTCGGCCCAGCCATCTTCAGCTGCTTCATCACTGACCTCCCTTCCATCGTAAGGTCAGAAGTGGGGATATTTGCGGATGACTGCACAATGTTCAGCACCATTCGCTCTCCTCAGATATTGAAGCAGCCCGTGTCCCAATGCAGCCAGACCTGGGCAATATCCAGGCTCGGGGCTGACAAGGGGCAAGTTACATTCGTGCCACACAAGTGCCAGGCAATGACCATCTCCTACAAGGGAGGATCAAACCATCGCCCCTTGTCGTTCAAAGGCATTTCCATCGCTGAAACCCCCACAATGGGTGGCACGGTACCACAGTGGTTAGCACTGTTGCTTCACAGCTCCAGGGTCCCAGGTTCGATTCCCGGCTTGGGTCACTGTCTGTGCGGAGTCTGCACGTTCTCCCCCGTGTCTGCGTGGGTTTCCTCCGGGGGCTCCGGTTTCCTCCCACAGTCCGCAGGTTAGGTGAATTGGCGTTGCTAAATTGCCCCTTAGTGTCCCAAGATGTGAAGGTTAGGTGGGTTAACGATGATAGGCCGAAGGGAGTGGGCCCAGATAGAGTGCGCTTTTTGAGGGCCGGTATAGACTCAATGGGCTGAGTGGCCTCCTTCTACACTGCAGGGATTCTATGATCAGAGCAGGTCAGAGGCTGGGAATCCTGCGGAGAGTAACTCACCTCCTGACTCCCCCCCCAAAGCCTGTCCACCATCTACACGGCACAAGTCAGGAGTGTGATGGACTCTCCCACTCGCCTGGATGAGCGCGGCTCCGACAACACTCGAGAAGCTCAACACCATCCAGGATAAAGCAGCTCCCCGCCCCCCCCCCGCTCGATCGACACGCTAACCCCCACCTTCAACACCCACTCCCTCCACCCACCGACGCACAGCGGCAGCCGTGTGTACCGTCTACAAGATGCACGGCAGCCACTCGCCCAAGGCTCCTTCGACAGCGCCGCCCAAACCCACCATCTCCACCCCCTGGAGGGGTGAGGGCAGCAGACGCCACGGGGAACACCCACCGCCTGTAAGTTCGCCAACAGTCAGTCACTCCCCGAAATTTCGTTCACACCGCTTGCCTGTCTCCGAGGGCGACACTTCGAAAGTGGTTTGAGTGAATGGAATGGTTTTCAACGCAAAACATAAACGTTAAATTTTGTGAATAAAGCGGCGATCGTAAGGATATCTGTTTCGTCCTTGCTGATTGATGGAACCATCAATTCACTAGCTTTAAGATAGGAACAGTGGTTTTAATCTACTTACTACAGAGCTAGCCTGTTACCCGTTGATGAACTCTCGATGAACTGCAGGCTGGCTCCGGACAAGGGTATTTATACAGCAGCACAGGGGGGAGGAGTCGTGGGCGGAGCCAAGGGTGGAGCCCTGTACAAGCTCCTGAGCATTCCCAGAGCTCCTCCCCCTAGTGGTCGGATAACGCTACTGCACTTACAATGGTATTGGTAAATACAGTGTGAATTACTAAGTTACATTCACCGCACTGTCCACAATTTAAAATAAAACTACGATGTTATTTCACGTTCAGGTTTTATGAAGTTTTTCATCGCACGCAAGCGCGGGATTGAATAAATTGATCTGGCCGCGATGCCCGTGTGGCATCTCCGCTCCCCCTCAGCGGTGGTGAGGCCTGTACGCTGGGCGGGAGGGAAGACCAGACAATTTGCACCACCCCCCCCCCCCCCACCCACCACCACTTTCTCAGGAGCAGCCTTGGCCTCTCTCGGGGGGGTGGGTTCACGGCCACCATCCCACGGGCCCTGGAGAGCCGGCATCCACTCATGCTGACGCCAATCACATCTGCTACGCTGGCGCACCCATCAGATTGAGGCAGCCGTCAGCCCGACGACCTTCCGCCAGGGGCTGTGGGGTCACAACCCTACGGGCACCCCCCCCCCGCCCCGCCCCATACCCACCCCCCCCTAAACCTCCCTCCGCCAACAGGGCAGCA
>NC_052166.1:4514680-4537478 GCF_902713615.1 Scyliorhinus canicula
TCACTCCGGAGTTTGGCTCTCCGGGATTCACTCCGGAGTTTGGATCTCCGGGATTCACTCCGGAGTTTGGCTCTCCGGGATTCACTCCGGAGTTTGGCTCTCCGGGATTCACTCCGGAGTTTGGCTCTCCGGGATTCACTCCGGAGTTTGGATCTCCGGGATTCACTCCAAGGATTGGCTCTCCGGGACTCACTCCGGAGTTTGGATCTCCGGGATTCACTCCGGAGTTTGGATCTCCGGGATTCACTCCGGAGTTTGGATCTCCGGGATTCACTCCGGAGTTTGGATCTCCGGGATTCACTCCAAGGATCGGATCTCCGGGATTCACTCCGGAGTTTGGCTCTCCGGGACTCACTCCGGAGTTTGGATCTCCGGGATTCACTCCGGAGTTTGGATCTCCGGGATTCACTCCAAGGATCGGATCTCCGGGACTCACTCCGGAGTTTGGATCTCCGGGATTCACTCCGGAGTTTGGATCTCCGGGATTCACTCCAAGGATCGGATCTCCGGGGCCTCACTCCGGTGTTTGGATCTCCGGGATTCACTCCGGAGTTTGTATCTCCGGGACTCACTCCGGAGTTTGGATCTCCGGGATTCACTCCAGGTTACTCTTCAAGGGGGAATTAGAAATGACCCATCTGTTAAAGGCGCTCACATCCCGCCGACTTCCGGTGACGGCGGGCTGGAGACAGCCGCGCGTTGGAGGGCTCCCGCTCGGGAACGGCATTGTCGGGGATTGACGCCCGGTCCTAGGGGCAGTGAAGGCGGTGAAGGCCAGGAGAAAGCACCGGGAAGGGATATGTCGAGGTCCAGTAAGAAAACGGCTGTGAAAACAGCTGAAAGTGCGTCGGGGTTTAGAAAGGTCACCGCGGGGTCACCAAGGAAAATGGAGGCTGGAGCACCAGGGGAGGCCGCATTGCTTACGGCTGAAGAAATAACCAAGGTGATGGCTGCGGAATTCGAAAGGCAGTTTCCAAAACACATGGAGGCAATGAGGAAGGAGATGAGGGAGGTTTTGAGTGTGCTGGTGGAGGAGGCGATTTCCCCGGTGACAACGGCGTTGGCGAGCGCAGTGGCGGAGGTGCGGGAGCAAGGGGAGGCGCTGAAGGAAGTGGAGGAGACATTGTTGCAGCACGGTGATCAACTTACCTGGATGGAGAAGGAGATGCGGAAGGTGCTGGAGGTGAACAAGGATCTGCGAGGAAAAATGGAAGACCTGGAAAACAGATCCAGGCGACAGAATTTGAGGATTGTGGGGCTGCCCGAAGGAGTTGAGGGGCCGAGGCCGACTGAGTATTTTGCCGCTATGCTGGCGAAACTATTGGGGGAGGGGGAGGATCCCTCCCGGTATGAACTGGATCGGGCTCATCGTTCGTGGAGGCCTGTACCAAAGGCGAGTGAGCCGCCAAGGGTGGTGACTCTGTGCTTCCGTAGGTACAGTGTGAAGGAGAAGGTCCTGTGCTGGGCCAAGCAGAAGCGGGTGGTGCAGTGGGCTGGAACTGGTATAGGTGTATACCAGGACTTTACGGTGGAGCTGGCGAGGAGGCGGGCTGCTTTCCACCGGGTGAAGAGGGCACTGTATAGTAGCATGGTGCAGTGCGGCATTGTATATCCAGCGAAGCCGAGGGTGATTTATAAGCTCAAGGACTGTTATTTTGGAACGGCGGAAGCAGCGGAGGAGTTTGCGAAGGCAGAAGGACTGTGGCAGAACTGAGAAATGGCCATGTGCCGATGTAACCTCATGACTGTATTTTCTTCTTTTTTTGTTTCACTGTGTGCGGGTAGTGTGGGCGAAAGGAGACGATGTTGTATATATTTGGACAAGGGAAGTGATGGGACTTGCACTAGAAGTGAGGGCTCTTTGGGGTGGAGGTGGATATGAGGGGTGTGTGTGCTAAAAGGGGATTTCTGGGCTTTCCTAGGGCCGGGCAAGGGGGAAAGGGACCGGGGCGGGGGCCTCCGCGCCGGCCGGTTTAAGCCGGCCAGTGAACAGGAGTGAGGTGGGGGGAGGGGCTGCGGCCATCGAAGCCTGGCAGAACAGGGCCCGAGGGGTCTAGCCGAGGTGGAAAGTTGGGGGGAAGGAACCGAGGTTGGGGGGAGGGGTTTTACAAGAGGCAGTGGACAGGAGGAGTTGGGGAGGAGGGGAGGTGAGGGGGGGGGAGGATGTTTACAACTCTTGGGTATCATGTACGGCACTCTTTCAGAGGTTGGATGGCGTTGACTGTGGGGGGGTGGGGGGTGGAGGGGAGTGGACTCTATGGTGACCATGGGCGGTCCCGGACTCCTTTCTCTTTTTCTCCTTTGTTTTTTTGTTTCCACTATGGGAGGGTTTGTTTTATTGGATGCATTGTGGGCCGTTGTTTGGGGTGGTGGGAGGATGGGATCATTGCTATTGTTGAGGGGATTGATTTTGTATTTGTTACCGTTTACTGTCTGTGGGGTGGGTGGGTGTAAATTCTGAAGGGAAATGTGAAAATGGAGAATAAAAACATTTATTTAAAAAAAGGCGCCCACATCCCGCACGACAAATTTTTGTCCAGCACAACCTTGTCAAAATGACCACCTTTCGAGAGGAAGTGGGTAGGCACGTCCTAAATAACCTCTCTGTCCTGATCAGCGGTTTACCTGCAAAAAATCCCCTCATCTCGCTAATCTCAACAGCAACCCACACAGCCAAACTCCATCTACAAATTCTCAATCTGGTATTCAAATCTCTCATAGTGCCTCCCACCTCCCTATCTCTGTAACCTCCTCCAGCCCCTACAACCCTCCCTATCTCTGTAACCTCCTCCAGCCCCTACAACCCTCCCTATCTCTGTAACCTCCTCCAGCCCCACAACCCTCCCTATCTCTGTAACCTCCTCCAGCCCCTACAACCCTCCCTATCTCTGTAACCTCCTCCAGCTCCTACACCCCTCCCTATCTCTGTAACCTCCTCCAGCCCCTACAACCCTCCCTATCTCTGTAACCTCCTCCAGCCCCCACAACCCTCCCTATCTCTGTAACCTCCTCCAGCCCCACAACCCTCCCTATCTCTGTAACCTCCTCCAGCCCCTACAACCCTCCCTATCTCTGTAACCTCCTCCAGCTCCTACAACCCCTCCCTATCTCTGTAACCTCCTCCAGCCCCTACAACCCTCCCTATCCTGTAACCTCCTCCAGCCCCCACAACCCTCCCTATCTCTGTAACCTCCTCCAGCCCCGACAACCCTCCCTATCTCTGTAACCTCCTCCAGCCCCCACAACCCTCACTATCTCTGTAACCTCCTCCAGCCCCTACAACCCTCCCTATCACTGTAACCTCCTCCAGCCCCGACAACCCTCCCTATCTCTGTAACCTCCTCCAGCCCCTACAACCCTCCCTATCTCTGTAACCTCCTCCAGCCCCAACAACCCTCCCTATCTCTGTAACCTCCTCCAGCCCCAACAACCCTCCCTATCTCTAGTAACCTCCTCCAGCCCTTACAACCCTCCCTATCTCTGTAACCTCCTCCAGCCCCTACAACCCTCCCATCTCTGTAACCTCCTCCAGCCCCGACAACCCTCCCTATCTCTGTAACCTCCTCCAGCCCCGACAACCCTCCCTATCTCTGTAACCTCCTCCAGCCCCTACAACCCTCCCTATCTCTGTAACCTCCTCCAGCCCCTACAACCCTCCCTATCTCTGTAACCTCCTCCAGCCCCCACAACCCTCCCTATCTCTGTAACCTCCTCCAGCCCCCACAACCCTCCCTATCTCTGTAACCTCCTCCAGCCCCTACAACCCTCCCTATCTCTGTAACCTCCTCCAGCCCCTACAACCCTCCCTATCTCTGTAACCTCCTCCAGCCCCTACAACCCTCCCTATCTCTGTAACCTCCTCCAGCCCCCACAACCCTCCCTATCTCTAGTAACCTCCTCCAGCCCTACAACCCTCCCTATCTCTGTAACCTCCTCCAGCCCCTACAACCCTCCCTATCTCTGTAACCTCCTCCAGCCCCTACAACCCTCCCTATCTCTGTAACCTCCTCCAGCTCCGGCAACCCTCCCTATCTCTGTAACCTCCTCCAGCCCCGACAACCCTCCCTATCTCTATAACCTCCTCCAGCCCCTACAACCCTTCCTATCTCTGTAACCTCCTCCAGCCCCCACAACCCTCCCTATCTCTGTAACCTCCTCCAGCCCCACAACCCTCCCTATCTCTGTAACCTCCTCCAGCCCCTACAACCCTCCCTATCTCTGTAACCTCCTCCAGCTCCTACACCCCTCCCTATCTCTGTAACCTCCTCCAGCCCCTACAACCCTCCCTATCACTGTAACCTCCTCCAGCCCCCACAACCCTCCCTATCTCTGTAACCTCCTCCAGCCCCAACAACCCTCCCTATCTCTGTAACCTCCTCCAGCCCCCCAACCCTCACTATCTCTGTAACCTCCTCCAACCCCCACAACCCTCCCTATCACTGTAACCTCCTCCAGCCCCGACAACCCTCCCTATCTCTGTAACCTCCTCCAGCCCCTACAACCCTCCCTATCTCTGTAACCTCCTCCAGCCCCAACAACCCTCCCTATCTCTGTAACCTCCTCCAGCCCCAACAACCCTCCCTATCTCTATAACCTCCTCCAGCCCTTACAACCCTCCCTATCTCTGTAACCTCCTCCAACCCCAAAACCCTCCCTATCTCAGTAACCTCCTCCAGCCCCCCAACCCTCCCTATCTCTGTAACCTCCTCCAGCCCCCAACCCTCCCTATCTCTAACCTCCTCCAACCCCCACAACCCTCCCTATCTCTGTAACCACCTCCAGCCCTACAACCCTCCCTATCTCTGTAACCGCCTCCAACCCCTACACCCCTCCCTATCTCTGTAACCTCCTCCAGCCCCCCAACCCTCCCTATCTCTGTAACCTCCTCCAACCCCCACAACCCTCCCTATCTCTGTAACCACCTCCAGCCCTACAACCCTCCCTATCTCTGTAACCTCCTCCAGCCCCTACAACCCTCCCTATCTCTGTAACCTCGTCCAGCCCCTACAAACCCTCCCAATCTCTGTAACCTCCTCCAGCCCCTACAACCCTCCCTATCTCTGTAACCTCCTCCAGCTCCGGCAACCCTCCCCATCTCTGTAACCTCCTCCAGCCCCTACAACCCTCCCTATCTCTGTAACCTCCTCCAGCCCCAACAACCCTCCCTATCTCTGTAACCTCCTCCAGCCCCAACAACCCTCCCTATCTCTATAACCTCCTCCAGCCCTTACAACCCTCCCTATCTCTGTAACCTCCTCCAGCCCCAAAACCCTCCCTATCTCAGTAACCTCCTCCAGCCCCCCAACCCTCCCTATCTCTGTAACCTCCTCCAGCCCCCCAACCCTCCCTATCTCTAACCTCCTCCAACCCCCACAACCCTCCCTATCTCTGTAACCACCTCCAGCCCTACAACCCTCCCTATCTCTGTAACCGCCTCCAACCCCTACACCCCTCCCTATCTCTGTAACCTCCTCCAGCCCTTACAACCCTCCCTATCTCTGTAACCTCCTCCAGCCCCAAAACCCTCCCTATCTCAGTAACCTCCTCCAGCCCCCCAACCCTCCCTATCTCTGTAACCTCCTCCAGCCCCCCAACCCTCCCTATCTCTAACCTCCTCCAACCCCCACAACCCTCCCTATCTCTGTAACCACCTCCAGCCCTACAACCCTCCCTATCTCTGTAACCTCCTCCAGCCCCTACAACCCTCCCTATCTCTGTAACCTCGTCCAGCCCCTACAAACCCTCTCTATCTCTGTAACCTCCTCCAGCCCCCACAACCCTCCCTATCTCTGTAATGTCCTCCAGTTCCTAAAACCCTCCCCATCTCTGTAACCTCCTCCAGCCCCTACCACCCTCCCAATCTCTGTAACCTCCTCCAGCCCCTACAACCCTCCCTATCTCTGTAACCTCCTCCAGCTCCGGCAACCCTCCCCATCTCTGTAACCTCCTCCAGCCCCTACAACCCTCCCTATCTCTGTAACCTCCTCCAACTCCTACAACCCTCCCTATCTCTGTAACCCCCTCCAGCCCCTACAACCCTCCCTATCTCTGTAACCTCCAGCCCCTACAACCCTCCCTATCTCTATAACCCCCTCCAGCCCCTACAACCCTCCCTATCTCTGTAACCTCCTCCAGCCCCTACAGCCCTCCCTATCTCTGTAACCTCCTCCAGCTCCTACAACCCTCCCTATCTCTGTAACCCCCTCCAGCCCCTACAACCCTCCCTATCTCTGTAACCCCCTCCAGCCCCTACAACCCTCCCTATCTCTGTAGTTCTTCCAGTGAGCCAGAGTGAGACACAGTGAAGAGTGAGTTTGTGAATTTGAAGCTAGGTGGCAATTCGAAGTTGGGTGGGGAGGAGGTGCTTTTTATCCCTGGTAAGTAGTTTTCCTTTTCATTTGTCTATTTATTATTTTTGTTTTTCTTTTGTTTATTGGAATTGTAGTTGTATAAGTTAACCTAAGGTTTAAGACATGGCAGGAGATCCCAGACCCGTGTCATGCTCCTCGTGTGCGATGTGGGAGCTCAGGGACACGTCCACTGTCCCTGGCTCCTTCACGTGCAAGAAGTGTGTTCAGTTGCAGCTCCTGTTAGACCGCTTGACGGCTCTGGAGCTGCGGATGGACTCACTTTGGAGCATCCGCGATGCTGAGGAGGTCGTGGATAGCACGTTTAGCGAGTTAGTAACTTTCACCTGCGGTGTGACTTAGGGACATAGAAAATGGGTGACCAAAAGAAAGAGCAAGAGTAGGAAGGCAGTCCCCTGCGGTCATCTCCCTGCAAAACAGATATACCGCTTTGGATGCTGTTGAGGGAGATGGCTCACCAGGGGAAGGCAGCAGCAGCCAGGTTCATGGCACCGTGGCTGGCTCTGCTGCACAGCAGGGCAGGAAGAAAAATGGCAGGGCTATAGTGATAGGGGACTCGATCGTAAGGGGAATAGACAGGCGGTTCTGTGGACGCAATCGAGACTCCAGGATGGTATGTTGCCTCCCTGGTGCAAGGGTCAAGGATGTCTCGGAGCGGCTGCAGGACATTCTGGGGGGGGGGGGGGGGGGGGAGGGTGAACAGCCAGCTGTCGTGGTGCACATAGGCACCAACGATATAGGTAAAAAATGGGATGAGGTCCTACAAGCGGAATTCAGGGAGTTAGGAGTTAAATTTAAAAAGTAGGACCTCAAAGGTAGTAATCTCAGGATTGCTACCAGTGCCACGAGCTAGTCAGAGTAGGAATGTCAGGATAGATAGGATGAATGCATGGCTTGAGAGATGGTGCAAGAGGGAGGGATTCAAATTCCTTGGGCATTGAACATAGAACATACAGTGCAGAAGGAGGCCATTCGGCCCATCGAGCCTGCACAGATCCACCTAAGTCCTCACTGCCCTCCTAACCCTTTTGGACACTAAGGACAATTTAGCACGGCCAATCCACCTAACCTGCACACCTTTGGATAGTGGGAGGAAACCGGAGCACCCGGAGGAAACTCACGCAGACACAGGGAGGACGTGCAGACTCCGCACAGACAGTGACTCAGCGGGGAATCGAACCTGGGACCCTGGAACCGGTTCTGGGGGAGGTGGGACCAGTATAAACTGCACCTGGGCAGGACTGGAATCAATGTCCTGGTGGGGTATTGGCTCGTGCTGTTGGGGAGGGTTTAAACTAATTGTGGCAGGGGGGATGGGAACCGATGCAGGAAATCAGAGGGAAGTAAAACGGGGACAGAAACAAAAGGCAGTAAGGGGAAAAGTGTAAGACAGGGAAGCCATAGTCAAAAATCAAAAAGGGCTACAGTACAAGGTACAGTGACTGAGGGGAGCTCAGTGAATAGGCTCAGTAATACTAAAAGGAATAAAACAGGAAGTAAAAACATAAATGGAAAGCGAGGCAGCAGGTTATTACATGAAGATATGGGTTCTATGATAAGGAAAATCAGGTGAAAAGTTAAAAGGAAAAATAACTTAGGAGAGGTTACTAATAGAGGTGTTAAGATTCAAAACAGAAGCATAAAAACCAACATAAGTCTACTTTATCTGAATGCTCGTAGTATTCGGAATAAGGTAAATGAGATGATGGCGCAAATCATCGTGAATGACTATGATTTAGTGGCCACTACTGAAACATGGTTAAAGGATGGTCACAACTGGGAGTTAAATATCCGAGGGTATCAAACTATTCGGAAGGACAGAGTGGATGGTAAGGGAGGTGGTGTAGCTCTGTTATTTAAGGATGACATCCGGGCAATAGTAAGGGATGACATCGGTGCTATGGAGGATAAGGTTGAATCCATTTGGGTGGAAATCAGGAATAGTAAGGTGAAAAAGTCACTGATAGGAGTAGTCTATCGGCCACCAAATAGTAATGTTATGGTGGGGCAGGCAATAAACAAAGAAATAACTGATGCATGTAGAAATGGTACAGCAGTTATCATGGGGGATTTTAATCTACATGTCGATTGGTTTAACCAGGTCGGTCAAGGCAGCCTTGAGGAGGAGTTTATAGAATGTATCCGCGATAGTTTCCTGGAACAATATGTAATGGAAGCTACGAGGGAACAAGCGGTCCTAGATCTGGTCCTGTGTAATGAGACAGGATTGATTAATGATCTCATAGTTAGGCATCCTCTCAGAAGGAGCGATCACAATATGGTGGAATTTAAAATACAGATGGAGGGATGAGAAGGGAAAATCAAATACTAGTGTTTTGTGCTTAAACAAAGGAGATTACAATGGGATGAGAGAAGAGCTAGCTAAGACAGACATGGAGCAAAGACTTTATGGTGGAACAGTTGAGGAACAGTGGAGAACCTTCCAAGCAATTTTTCACAGTGCTCAGCAAAGGTTTATACCAAATAAAAAGGAAGGATGGTAGAAAGAGGGAAAATCGACCGTGGATATCTAAGGAAATAAGGGAGAGTATCAAATTGAAGGAAAAAGCAGACAAAGTGGCAAAGATTGGTGGGAGACTAGAGGACTGGGAAATCTTTAGGGAGCAACAAAAAGCTGATAAAAAAGCCATAAAGAAGAGTAAAATAGATTATGAGAGTAAACTTGCTCAGAATATAAAATCAGACAGTAAACGTTTCTACAAATATATAAAACAAAAAAGAGTGGCTAAGGTAAATATTGGTCCTTCAGAGGGAAGACACAAATAACATGCCAGCGACTGATAGAAATGACGCTATGACAGGTGAGGACCTTGAGACGACCGTTATCACTAAGGAGATAGTGATGGGCAAAAGGTAATGGGGCTAAAGGTAGACAAGTCTCCTGGCCCTCCAGATCACTGTAACCTCTTCCAGCCCCTACAACCCTCCCTATCTCTGTAACCTCCTCCAGCCCAAACAACCCTCCCTATCTCTGTAACAATGTACAGCCCCTACAACCCTCCCAATCTCTGTAATCACCTCTAGCTCCTACAACCCTCCCTATCTCTGTAACCTCCTCCAGCCCCTACAACCCTCCCGATCTCTGTAACCTCCTCCACCCACTGCATCCCTTCCCATAAAGGTGACAGCGTAGAGGGAGCTTTACTCTGTATCTAACCCCGTGCTGTACCTGTCCTGGGAGTGTTTGATGGGGACAGTGTAGAGGGAGCTTTACTCTGTATCTAACCCCGTGCTGTACCTGTCCTGGGAGTGTTTGATGGGGACAGTGTAGAGGGAGCTTCACTCTGTATCTAACCCCGTGCTGTACCTGTCCTGGGAGTGTTTGATGGGGACAGTGTAGAGGGAGCTTTACTCTGTATCTAACCCCGTGCTGTACCTGTCCTGGGAGTGTTTGATGGGGACAGTGTAGAGGGAGCTTTACTCTGTATCTAACCCCGTGCTGTACCTGTCCTGGGAGTGTTTGATGGGGACAGTGTAGAGGGAGCTTTACTCTGTATCTAACCCCGTGCTGTACCTGTCCTGGGAGTGTTGGATGGGGACAGTGTAGAGGGAGCTTTACTCTGTATCTAACCCCGTGCTGTACCTGTCCTGGGAGTGTTTGATGGGGACAGTGCAGAGGGAGGTTTGGTCGCTTTTGCGGCCAATGTTGTCGCTGAAATAAAAAGAGGAAGATGTTGGTTTCTGTGGATGTGTGAATCTTTATCATTCTCTCACAATCTGCTCTGCGCAGTGCGTTTCATGCTCGTCTCTCTTCACAGTCCGGCTGTGGAATCTGCTGCTGGTCCTCCCGTTCAACCCAGATTTCCCGGGATTGTTTGTAGAACTCTTCAATATTACGGTAAGCCATTGGCGCATTTTATGTTTTGTGCGGGCTGAATGTTTTTGTCAGGGTTGGTGGGTGGGGTATTTAGATCTCAGCAGACTGGAGACTGCAAAGCCAGGAATCGCTAGCTTTGTAAGCAGACCAAGGCAGGCTAGCAGCACGGTTCGATTCCCGTACCAGCCTCCCCGAACAGGCGATTCCCGTACCAGGCTCCCCGAACAGGCGCCGGAATGTGGTGACTAGGGGCTTTTCACAGTAACTTCATTTGAAGCCGACTCGTGACAATAAGCGATTTTCATTTCATTTCATTTCATCTACTTCACCCTGTGAACTTTCGTCTGCATTTCCATGTGAGTCAAAGTGTGCCTTAATTTACATCGGGACAGCACAGCTCAATCCTCAACACCCCCACATCCCAGAGTAACATTGGGGGTATGGGGGGCAGTGATGAAATTGGTTAAACTGGTTGGTGAAACAGACAGAGAGACAGAGAGAGAGAGAGACAGAGACAAAGAGAGAGACACACAGAGAGAGACACAGAGAGAGAGTGACAGAGAGAGAGAGACAGAGAGAGAGAGACAGAGAGAGAGAGATAGACGGAGAGAGACAGAGAGAGAGAGATAGACGGAGAGAGACAGAGAGAGAGAGATAGACGGAGAGAGAGAGTGACAGAGAGAGAGAGACAGAGAGAGAGAGATTGACGGAGAGAGACAGAGAGAGAGAGATAGACGGAGAGAGAGACAGAGAGAGAGAGACAGAGAGAGAGAGATAGACGGAGAGAGACAGAGAGAGAGATAGACGGAGAGAGAGACAGAGAGAGAGAGATAGACGGAGAGAGTGACAGAGAGAGAGAGTGACAGAGAGAGAGAGAGACAGAGAGAGAGATAGACGGAGAGAGAGACAGAGAGAGAGAGACAGAGGCAGCGAGACGAGAGGGAAACAGAGAGAGAGAGAGACAGAGAGAGAGAGAGAGAGACAGACAGAAAGAGACACAGACAGCGAAACAGAGAGAGGGAGACAGAGAGAGAGAGACAGAGAGAGAGAGAGACAGACAGAAAGAGACACAGACAGCGAAACAGAGAGAGGGAGACAGAGAGAGAAACAGATAGACAGACAGTCAGAGACAGAGGGATAGACAGAGACAGACAGAGAGAGATAGATAGAGAGAGACAGAGACAGTCAGAGAGAGACAGATGGGGAGAGACAGAGAGAGAGAGAAACAGTGAGACAACTTGCCCCCCTTCCCCTCCCTCCCTTCCTCAGGCAGCTGAAGGCACGGCCGCCAATAGTGGAGCGACGGGAATGGGGGGGGAAGCTCGAGAGGCCGGTATTGGAGGAGCGCAGAGATCTCGGAGGGTTGTTGGAGGTTGCAGGGATAGGGAGGGGTGTAGGGGCTGGAGGAGGCTACAGAGATAGGGAGGGTTGTAGGGGCTGGAGGAGGTTACAGGGATAGGGAGGGGTGTAGGGGCTGGAGGAGGTTACAGAGATAGGGAGGGGTGTCGGGGCTGGAGGAGGTTACAGGGATATGGAGGGTTGTAGGGGCTGGAGGAGGTTACAGGGATAGGGAGGGTTGTCGGGGCTGGAGGAGGTTACAGAGATAGGGAGGGTTGTTGGGGCTAGAGGAGGTTACAGAGATAGGGAGGGTTGTAGGGACTAGAGGAGGTTACAGCGATAGGGAGGGTTGTAGGAGGTTACAGAGATAGGGAGGGTTGTAGGGGCTGGAGGAGGTTACAGAGATAGGGAGGGTTGTAGGGGCTGGAGGAGGTTACAGAGATAGGGAGGGTTGTAGGGGCTGGAGGAGGTTACAGAGATAGGGAGGGTTGTAGGGACTGGAGGAGGTTACAGAGATAGGGAGGGTTGTTGGGGCTGGAGGAGGTTACAGCGATAGGGAGGGTTGTAGGGGCTGGAGGAGGTTACAGAGATAGGGAGGGTTGTAGGGAGTGGAGGAGGTTACAAAGATAGGGAGGGTTGTAGGGGCTGGAGGAGGTTACAGAGATAGGGAGGGTTGTCGGGGCTGGAGGAGGTTACAGAGATAGGGAGGGTTGTAGGGGCTGGAGGAGGTTACAGAGATAGGGAGGGTTGTAGGGGTTGGAGGAGGTTACAGAGATAGGGAGGGTTGTCGGGGCTGGAGGAGGTTACAGCGATAGGGAGGGTTGTAGGAGGTTACAGAGATAGGGAGGGTTGTAGGGGCTGGAGGAGGTTACAGAGATAGGGAGGGTTGTAGGGGCTGGAGGAGGTTACAGAGATAGGGAGGGTTGTAGGGGCTGGAGGAGGTTACAGAGATAGGGAGGGTTGTAGGGACTGGAGGAGGTTACAGATATAGGGAGGGTTGTAGGGGCTGGAGGAGGTTACAGAGATAGGGAGGGTTGTTGGGGCTGGAAGAGGTTACAGCGATAGGGAGGGTTGTAGGGGCTGGAGGAGGTTACAGAGATAGGGAGGGTTGTAGGGGGTGGAGGAGGTTACAAAGATAGGGAGGGTTGTAGGGACTGGAGGAGGTTACAGAGATAGGGAGGGTTGTCGGGGCTGGAGGAGGTTACAGAGATAGGGAGGGTTGTAGGGGCTGGAGGATGTTACAGAGATAGGGAGGGTTGTAGGGGTTGGAGGAGGTTACAGAGATAGGGAGGTTTGTCGGGGCTGGAGGAGGTTACAGAGATAGGGAGGGTTGTAGGGGCTGGAGGAGGTTACAGAGATAGGGAGGGTTGTTGGGGCTGGAGGAGGCTACAGAGATAGGGAGGGTTGTAGGGGCTGGAGGAGGTTACAGAGATAGAGAGGGCTGTTGTGGCTGGAGGAGGTTACAGAGATCGGGAGGGTGCAGGGGCTGGAGGAGGTTACAGAGATAGGGAGGGTTGTAGCGGCTGGAGGAGGTTACAGAGATAGTGAGGGTTGTAGGGGCTGGATGAGGTTACAGAGATAGGGAGGGTTGTAGGGACTGCAGGATGTTACAGAGATGGGGAGGGTTGTAGGGGCTGGAGGAGGTTACAGAGATAGGGAGGGTTGTCGGGGCTGGAGGAGGTTACAGAGATAGGGAGGGTTGTAGGGGCTGGAGGAGGTTACAGAGATAGGGAGGGTTGTAGGGACTGCAGGATGTTACAGAGATAGGGAGGGTTGTAGGGGCTGGAGGAGGTTACAGAGATAGGGAGGGTTGTAGGGGCTAGAGGAGGTTACAGCGATAGGGAGGGTTGTAGGAGGTTACAGAGATAGGGAGGGTTGTAGGGGCTGGAGGAGGTTACAGAGATAGGGAGGGTTGTAGGGGCTGGAGGAGGTTACAGAGATAGGGAGCGTTGTAGGGGCTGGAGGAGGTTACAGAGATAGGGAGGGTTGTAGGGACTGGAGGAGGTTACAGAGATAGGGAGGGTTGTAGGGGCTGGAGGAGGTTACAGAGATAGGGAGGGTTGTTGGGGTTGGAAGAGGTTACAGCGATAGGGAGGGTTGTAGGGGCTGGAGGAGGTTACAGAGATAGGGAGGGTAGTAGGGGGTGGAGGAGGTTAGAAAGATAGGGAGGGTTGTAGGGACTGGAGGAGGTTACAGAGATAGGGAGGGTTGTCGGGGCTGGAGGAGGTTACAGAGATAGGGAGGGTTGTAGGGGCTGGAGGAGGTTACAGAGATAGGGAGGGTTGTAGGGGTTGGAGGTAGGTTACAGAGATAGGGAGGTTTGTCGGGGCTGGAGGAGGTTACAGAGGTAGGGAGGGTTGTAGGGGCTGGAGGAGGTTACAGAGATAGGGAGGGTTGTTGGGGCTGGAGGAGGCTACAGAGATAGGGAGGGTTGTAGGGGCTGGAGGAGGTTACAGAGATAGAGAGGGCTGTTGTGGCTGGAGGAGGTTACAGAGATGGGGAGGGTGTAGGGGCTGGAGGACGTTACAGAGATAGGGAGGGTTGTAGCGGCTGGAGGAGGTTACAGAGATAGTGAGGGTTGTAGGGGCTGGAGGAGGTTACAGAGATAGTGAGGGTTGTAGGGACTGGTGGAGGTTAATAATAATAACCTTTTATTGTCACAAGTATGAAGTTACTGTGAAAAGCCCCTAGTCACCACATTCTGGTGCCTGTTCGGGGAGGCTGGTACGGGAATTGAACCCACACTGCTAGCCTTGTTCTGCATTACAAACCAGCTGTCCAGCCCACTGAGTTGTTACAGAGATAGTGACAGCTGTTGGGGCTCAAGGTCACAGAAATAGGAAGGGTTGTTAGGGACTGGAGGAGGTTACAGAGATAGGAAGGGTTGTCGGGGCTGGAGGAGGTTACAGAGATAGGGAGGGTTGTAGGGGCTGGAGGAGGTTACAGAGATAGGGAGGGTTGTAGGGGCTGGAGGAGGTTACAGAGATAGGGAGGGTTGTAGGGGCTGGAGGAGGTTACAGAGATAGGGAGGGTTGTAGGGGCTGGAGGAGGTTACAGAGATAGGGAGGGTTGTAGGGGCTGGAGGAGGTTACAGAGATAGGGAGGGTTGTAGGGGCTGGAGGAGGTTACAGAGATAGGGAGGGTTGTAGGGACTGGTGGAGGTTACAGAGATAGGGAGGGTTGTAGGGGCTGCAGGAGGTTACAGAGATAGGGAGGATTGTAGGGGCTGGAGGAGGTTACAGAGATGGGAGGGTTGTAGGGGCTGGAGGAGGTTACAGAGATAGGGAGGGTTGTAGGGGCTGGAGGAGGTTACAGAGATAGGGAGGGTTGTAGGGGCTGGAGGAGGTTACACAGATAGGGAGGGTTGTAGTGGCTGGAGGAGGTTACAGAGATAGGGAGGGTTGTAGGGGCTGGAGGAGGTTACAGAGATAGGGAGGGTTGTAGGGGCTGGAGGAGTTTACAGAGATAGGGGTGTAGTGGCTGGAGGAGGTTACAGAGATAGGTAGGGTTGTAGGGGCTGGAGGAGGTTACAGAGATAGGGAGGGTTATAGGGGCTGGAGGTTACAGAGATAGGGAGGGATATAGGGGCTGGAGGAGGTTACAGAGATAGGGAAGGTTGTAGGGACTGGAGGAGGTTACAGTGATAGGGAGGGTTGTCGGGACTGGTGGAGGTTACAGAGATAGGAAGAGTTGTAGGGTTTGGAGGAGGTTACAGTGATAGGGAGGGTTCTAGGGGCTGGAGGAGGTTACAGAGATAGTGAGGGTTGTAGGGGCTGGAAGAGGTTACAGAGATAGGGAGGGTTATAGGGGCTGGAGGAGGTTACAGAGATAGTGAGGGTTATAGGGGCTGGAGGAGGTTACAGAGATAGGGCGGCTTGGAGGTGCTGGAGGAGGTTACAGAGGTAGGGAGGGGTGTCGGGGCTGGAGGAGGTTACAGAGATAGGGGCCTCACGGTAGCATGGTGGTTAGCATCAATGCTTCACAGCTCCAGGGTCCCAGGTTCGATTCCCGGCTGGGTCACTGTCTGTGTGGAGTCTGCACGTCCTCCCCGTGTGTGCGTGGGTTTCCTCCGGGTGCTCCGGTTTCCTCCCACAGTCCAAAGATGTGCGGGTTAGGTGGATTGGCCATGCTAAATTGCCCGTAGTGTAAGGTTAATGGGGGGATTGTTGGGTTACGGGTATACGGGTTACGTGGGTTTAAGTAGGGTGATCATTGCTCGGCACAACATCGAGGGCCGAAGGGCCTGTTCTGTGCTGTACTGTTCTATGTTCTATGAGGGTTGGGGGGCTGGAGGAGGTTACAGAGATAGGGAGGGGTGTTGGGGCTGGAGGAGGTTACAGAGATAGGGAGGGTTGTAGGGGCTGGAGGAGGTACAGGGATAGGGAGGGTTGTAGTGGCTGGAGGAGGTTACAGGGATAGGGAGGGTTGGAGAACGTGAGGCGATCGACTTAAAACATCAGATTGTATGAGGGGGCGGCGGGGGCGGTGGGGGGGGGGGGGTTGGATGCTGAAAGGATGTTTCCCCCTCTTCGGGGGGGGGGGGGGGGGTAATCCTGGAAGGGGGTGTGTGGGGGGGGGGGGGGGGGGGGTGAGAATAAGACAGGATGGTGAACTCGGCACCCGATCAGGACAATTATCCCCGGGGGGCAGCAGGACTGGTGGGGCCGATTGGCCTGATGGCTGTTCATTAAGATCTCACATCCCTTCCAAATCTGTAAGAGGGAAGTTTGCGGTGGTTCATTCTGGCTTCCTGATTTTTACCAGACGTCTTCCGAGATCCTCTGCCCTCCGAATTGCAGGTGTTCGTCATTTGCGGCTTCCCGTTTCTGGCCCTCGCTCTGGGAATAAAAGATAACAGGGCCAGGGAACGGATGTTTGTCGCTCATTCCCCATCGAGCTGATCCGCAGCCTCGTCTCACTGTCCACCCCTTGTGGTGAAACCTTCAAACAACATTCATGGCATCGCGCCAAGGTGTCGTTTCCACCCACCACCTAACCCCACGGGGCGATGGGTTAAAATCCCATTGACAGGAATCCTCCCATGAGGCAGAGCCCACCTCCACCTCCAGACGACCCGAGTTAAAATGGGAATTCATTTTCAGTCCCAAGATCTTGTGCAGCCCCCGGCCGGAAGGCTGTAGATTGAGCCCCACTGCGCAGACTCTCCGCCCGGCCTGGGTACTGAGGGAGCGCCGCACTGTCGGAGGGTCAGTGCTGAGGGAGCGCCGCACTGTCGGAGGGTCAGTGCTGAGGGAGCGCCGTACTGTCAGAGGGTCAGTGTTGAGGGAGCGCCGCACTGTCGGAAGGTCAGTGCTGAGGGAGGGCCGCACTGCGAGAGGGTCAGTACTGAGGGAGTGCCGCACTGTCATGGGGTCAGTGCTGAGGGAGCGCCGCACTGTCGGAGGGTCAGTGCTGAGGGAGCGCCGCACTGTCGGAGGGTCAGTGCTGAGGGAGCGCCGCACTGTCGGAGGGTCAGTGCTGAGGGAGCGCCGCACTGTCGGAGGGTCAGTGCTGAGGGAGTGCCGCACTGTCGGAGGGTCAGTGCTCAGGGAGCGCCGCACTGTCGGAGGGTCAGTGCTGAGGGAGTGACGCACTGTCGGAGGGTCAGTGCTGAGGGAGTGCCGCACTGTCGGAGGGTCAGTGCTGAGGGAGTGCCGCACTGTCGGAGGGTCAGTGCTGAGGGAGCCCCGCACTGTCGGAGGGTCAGTGCTGAGGGAACGCCGCACTGTCAGAGGGTCAGTGCTGAGGGAGTGCCGCACTGTCGGAGGGTCAGTGCTGAGGGAGCGCCGCACTGTGGGAGGGTCAGTGCTGAGGGAGCGCCACACTGTCGGAGGGTTAGTGCTGAGGGAGCTCTGCACTGTCAGGGTCAGTGCTGAGGGTGGGCCGCACTGTGGGAGGGTCAGCGCTGAGGGAGTGCTGCACTGTCGGAGGGTCAGTGCTGAGGGAGCGCCACACTGTCAAAGGGTCAGTGCTGAGGGAGCGCCACACTGGCGGAGGGTCAGTGCTGAGGGAGTGCCGCACTGTCGGAGGGTCAGTGCTGAGGGAGCGCCGCACTGTCGGAGGGTCAGTGCTGAGGGAGCGCCGCACTGTCGGAGGGTCAGTGCTGAGGGGGCGCCGCACTGTCAGAGGGTCAGTGCTGAGGGAGCGCCGTACTGTCGGAGAGTCAGTGCTGAGGGTGTGCCGCACTGTCAAAGGGTCAGTGCTGAGGGAGCGCCACACTGTCAGAGGGTCAGTGCTGAGGGAGTGCCGCACTGTCGGAGGGTCAGTGCTGAGGGAGCGCCGCACTGTCGGAGGGTCAGTGCTGAGGGTGCACCGCCCCGTCGGAGGGTCAGTGCTGAGGGAGTGCCGCACTGTCGGAGGGTCAGTGCTGAGGGAGCGCCGCACTGTCAGAGGGTCATTGCTGAGGGAGCTCCGCACTGTCGGAGGGTCATTGCTGAGGGAGCGCCGCACTGTCGGAGGGTCAGTGCTGAGGGAGCGCCGCACTGTCGGAGGGTCATTGCTGAGGGAGCGCCGCACTGTCGGAGGGTCAGCGCTGAGGGAGCGCCGCACTGTCGGAGGGTCAGTGCTGAGGGAATGCCGCACTGGCGGAGGGTCAGTGCTGAGGGGACGCCGCACTGTCGGAGGGTCAGTGCTGAGGGAGTGCTGCACTGTCAGAGGGTCAGTACTGAGGGAGGGCCGCACTGTCAGGGGGTCAGTGCTGAGGGAGCGCCGCACTGTCGGAGGGTCAGTGCTGAGGGAGCGCCACACTGTCGGAGGGTCAGTGCTGAGGGAGTGCCGCACTGTTGGAGGGTCAGTGCTGAGGGAGCTCTGCACTGTCGGAGGATCAGTGCTGAGGGAGCGCCACACTGTTGGAGGGTCGGTGCTGAGGGAGCGCCGCACTGTCGGAGGGTCGGTGCTGAGGGAGCGCCGCACTGTCGGAGGATCAGTGCTGAGGGAGCGCCACACTGTCAGGGTCAGTGCTGAGGGAGCGCCGCACTGTCGGAGGGTCATTGCTGAGGGAGCGCCGCACTGTCGGAGGGTCAGTGCTGAGGGAGCGCCACACTGTCAAAGGGTCAGTGCTGAGGGAGCGCCACACTGGCGGAGGGTCAGTGCTGAGGGAGTGCCGCACTGTCGGAGGGTCAGTGCTGAGGGAGCTCTGCACTGTCAGGGTCAGTGCTGAGGGAGTGCCGCACTGTCGGAGGGTCAGTGCTGAGGGAGTGCCGCACTGTCAGAGGGTCAGTGCTGAGGGAGCGCCGTACTGTCGGAGAGTCAGTGCTGAGGGTGTGCCGCACTGTCAAAGGGTCAGTGCTGAGGGAGCGCCACACTGTCAGAGGGTCAGTGCTGAGGGAGTGCCGCACTGTCGGAGGGTCAGTGCTGAGGGAGCGCCGCACTGTCGGAGGGTCAGTGCTGAGGGTGCACCGCACTGTCGGAGGGTCAGTGCTGAGGGAGTGCCGCACTGTCAGAGGGTCAGTGCTGAGGGAGCGCCGTACTGTCGGAGAGTCAGTGCTGAGGGTGTGCCGCACTGTCAGAGGGTCAGTGCTGAGGGAGCGCCGCACTGTCAGAGGGTCATTGCTGAGGGAGCTCCGCACTGTCGGAGGGTCATTGCTGAGGGAGCGCCGCACTGTCGGAGGGTCAGTGCTGAGGGAGCGCCGCACTGTCGGAGGGTCATTGCTGAGGGAGCGCCGCACTGTCGGAGGGTCAGCGCTGAGGGAGCGCCGCACTGTCGGAGGGTCAGTGCTGAGGGAGCGCCGCACTGTCGGAGGGTCATTGCTGAGGGAGCGCCGCACTGTCAGAGGGTCAGCGCTGAGGGAGCGCCGCACTGTCAGAGGGTCAGTGCTGAGGGAGCGCCGCACTGTCAGAGGGTCAGTGCTGAGGGAGCTCCGCACTGTCAGAGGGTCAGTGCTGAGGGGAGCGCCGCACTGTCGGATGGTCATCTTTTGGGATGAGACATGAAGTCTCGGTCGCCCCCCCCGCCGTGCTCTCGCAGGTGATGGAAGGTATTTCACATCCAATATTGGATGCAGAGTGCTGGAGGGTGCAGGAGGAGGCGTGGGGAGGGGGGGGGGGGGGGGGGGGAGCAGCGACAGAGAACAGTGAGATCCACCTTCCCCACGCCCTCACCTCCACCACCCCATGCCCCCCCCCCCCCCCCCACATCGTCCTGGGGCCAATTTCTATCCCCCAACCAAGCTCACTAAAAGGCAGGGGGAAGGGGTAACAGGCACGAGGGAATTAGTGACCCTCTCTCCTCTCTAACCTGAGATTGCCGCTCTCATATTTGGTCAACTATTTTTCTTTCAGGGTACGATGGATTACGATGATGAATCGTCTTATTTAGACTATGGCAATTGGAGCGACGATTTGATGTGGAACGATACTTACTTTGTCTATGATTACAAGGGGGACGATGAATCAACACCACAATTGAATCCGCCATCCATCTTGGCCATCGCGATCTACGTCATCACCTTCCTCGTGGGCATCCCTGGCAACGCCGCCGTCATTTGGGTGACAGGCTGCAAGATGAAGCGGACGGTCAACTCCGTGTGGTTCCTCAACCTGGCGGTGGCCGACCTGGCCTATTGCTGCTCGTTACCCTTCCAGATCGCCAACACCGTCACCTTCAACCACTGGCCCACCGACGTCCTGCTCTGCAAGCTCATCCCCTCGGCCATCGTCCTCAACATGGCAGCCAGCGTCTTCATCCTGAGCGCCGTCAGCGTCGACCGATGCCTGGCCATCACCCGGCCCATCTGGTCTCAGCGGCGGCGGACGGTGGGGGCGGCGCGCATTGCCTGCGCCGGGGCCTGGCTGCTGGCCCTCCTCATGTGCCTGCCCACCCTGCTGCACCGCAGTATCCTGAAGTACCCGGATTTGGGCCTGTCGTACTGCTCGTACAACTACAGCCAGGCCCCCTTCGGCCAGAGGACCAAGCAGGTGGTGGAGGTCAGCCGGGTTCTGGTCGTTTTCGCCCTCCCGTTCCTGCTGATGGCGGCCTGCTACCTCCTGATCGCCCTCAAGGTGCGGCGCGCCCGCTTCGCCAAGTCCCGCAAGCCCATCCGCCTCATCGCGGTGGTGGTGGCCGCCTTCTTTGCCTGCTGGCTGCCCTACCACGTCTTCGGCCTGATGCAGGCCTTCAACTCCCACTCCGTGGCCCTGAGGTGGGATTACGCGGCGGTGGGCCTGGCCTCCGTCAACAGCGCCCTCAACCCCATCCTGTACGTCTTCATGGGCCGCGACTTCCGCCAGCGCTTCAGGCGCTCGCTGGCCAGCTCCCTCCGCCTGGCCTTCAGCGAGGACCTGACCCAGTCGGTCACCAGCTCCCGGTTAAAGTCCCGAACCAGCATTGAGAATAATTTTTGATTGTGTTAA
The DNA here is from genome assembly GCF_902713615.1 of Scyliorhinus canicula. NCBI lineage: Eukaryota > Metazoa > Chordata > Chondrichthyes > Carcharhiniformes > Scyliorhinidae > Scyliorhinus > Scyliorhinus canicula. The sequence continues at coordinate 4,535,576 of NC_052166.1, forward strand.
TTCAGACTTGCTGCTGTGCTACCTCTAATGGTGTATTATTAACCTGCGAGTGAATTATTTAACCAACCACGCTGATTATTCTGACCTCACTCAAGAACACAGTAAGCTGAAGGCTCCTGTTAATACGCAATAGATTTGTTATTGAGGGAGGAACCTAAAGAGACAATGTAAAATGAAGGGTCCGATTCTGAAGGGCTGCAGGGTGGGGGAGACCTGGGGTATATTCTTATAATACATAGCAATAAATAAAATTAAACTAACGAGAGCTGTTACAAACAGCTAAATTTCAAAGGCAGCAAAACTAATTAGACTGAAATATCGTTATCGGTGGCGACGATGTTTCCAGGCGCAGTGATGTGCACGGGGGGGGGGGGGGGGGGGGGCACAGTAGGCAGGACAGGTGAGAGAGTAAAGCCACAAGGTGCGATTCTCCGCAACGGCGGACAATCGGGAAGGCTGCCGTGAAAGAGGCCGTCACCCACGGCAGCCTCCGCACCCCCTCCCGGGACCCGATTCTACCCCCACCCCACCCCCAATCGGGGCTAAGAGCGGGGCCCCGGGGGTCTCGGCGGCGCGGCCTGGACGACGGTCGCCCGTATGGCGTCAGCCGCGCACGCGCAGGTTGGACGGCTCCATCACGCAGACGGCTCCGACCCGCGCAAGCCCGGTGGCCGCCTTTTCCCTCAGCCTCCCCGCGAGACGTGGCGGCTCGATCTTGCGGGGCGGCGGAGGGAAGATAGTGCGTCCGTTACGGACCCAGGCCCGACGATCGGTGGGCACCGGCCAGGTGTGGTTGCCGCCGTCGTGAAAAGGTCGTAAACGGCCGGCCTACTCGGCCCATCGGCCTCGGAGAATCGCCGTTCGCCGTGAGAAACGGCGAGCGGCAATTCGGGGAGCGGGGCGAGCGTGGGGGGGGGGGGGGGGGGGGGGGGGGGGGGGGGGGGGGGAGAATTGCGGGGGGGTCATAAAAGATGTCGGGAGGCCCTCCCGCTATTCTCCCAGGCGTCGTGGGGAGCGGAGAGTTCCGCCCACAGTATTCTGGGCTTTATTAACAGGGGCACAGAGATATGTTGAACTTGTATAAAAGACCGGCTCAGCCGCACGTGCCCAGTTGTGGGCGCCACACTTTAGGAATTGTGTGACGGCTTTAGAGAGAGAGAGGAGGGCAGAGAGAGAGAGAGGGAGAGGCGTAAAGAGAGAGGCAGAGAGAGGGAGAGGCGTAAAGAGAGAGGCACAGAGAGAGAGAGGCGGAGAGAGAGGCACAGGGAGAGACAGAGAAAGTGGGGCAGAGAGAGAGAGAGAGAGAGAGAGCCGGGGAGAGAGAGAGAGGGAGAGGCGTAAAGAGAGAGAGAGGCACAGAGAGAGAGAGAGAGAGAGGCACAGGGAGAGACAGAGAGGCGGAGAGAGAGACAGAGAGAGTGGGGCAGAGAGAGAGTTGCACAGAGAGAGAGAGCCGGGAAGAGATGAGAGAGGCAAAGAGAGAGAGGCACAGAGAGGGAGAGAGAGAGAGCCGGGAAGAGATGAGAGAGACAGAGAGAGAGAGGCACAGAGAGAAAGAGAGCCGGGAAGAGATGAGAGAGGCAAAGAGAGGGAGAGAGAGAGAGCCGGGAAGAGATGAGAGAGGCAAAGAGAGAGAGGCACAGAGAGAGAGAGAGAGAGCCGGGAAGAGATGAGAGAGACACAGAGAGAGCCGGGAAGAGATGAGAGGCAAAGAGAGAGAGGCACAGAGAGAGAGTGAGCCGGGAAGAGATGAGAGAGACACAGAGAGAGAGGCACAGAGAGGGAGAGAGAGAGAGCCGGGAAGAGGTGAGAGAGGCAAAGAGAGAGAGGCACAGAGAGAGAGAGAGCCGGGAAGAGATGAGAGAGACACAGAGAGAGCCGGGAAGAGATGAGAGGCAAAGAG
>NC_052166.1:4537978-4570098 GCF_902713615.1 Scyliorhinus canicula
GAGAGAGAGCGCGCGAGCGTGGAAAAGATTGACGAGGTCGGGTTCCAGGGATGAAAGGGCTTCAGCTCCGTGGACAGATTGGAGAAGCCGGGACTGTTCTCTTCGGAGAAGAGAAGGTCAAGAAGAGATTTGATTGAAGCTTTGGTGGGGGGGGGGAGGGAGGGTCTGGGACACAGCAGAGAGGGAGAAACCGTTCCCTTGGCGGGCGGATCGGCGGGTGGGGGGGGGGGGGGCTGGGGTTTGACAGGATGCTGAGAGGAAGCCTCCTCCATCACTCCAGCCTGGAAGTATCGTCGAGGAACGAAGGGAGAGAGAAAGATCTGCAGGAGCGAGGGTACCACCCCTCTGGCCCAGCGCCGTTGGCACTCGGCATCGCCAGAAATCCAGCGGTGCGCTTGCAAACTTGTGCCTGGAATCCAGGGAGAAGGGATCTCGGAAGGTGGGACCGGAACCCCCCGAGGTGGTCCACTGTACCAGCCGTCCGAGAGGGATCATCGGTTGGGGGAAGGATCTTCAAAGGTGGTGATTGGGAGCTCTCCTGGGATAGGCAACGTTCCAATGAGATTGGTGGGCGCACATGGTGGGGCTAACATCTGGGTGGGTCCTTCAGAGATCCATGGACTCAGTCTCGGTCACCTCTGTCAATTACTCTCCTATGACGTGCGTGTGACTACAGCTTGTCCGTCCGTTAATTCCTGTGTGCCTCCTGGATGTTAGAATATACGATACATACTGTAAATCACTTTATCTTTCTGAAGTTGTACAGTAAAGTTTATCATAGTCTGATCAAAACCTCTGGTTTTCTGGGTGGTTTTATTTCAACATCCCCCCCCCCCCCCCCCCCCCCCCCCCCCCCCCCACCCCCCACCCACTTCCCGTGCCTCCTGCACATTTTGGGTTCTGGCCAAGGATCCACCTTCCCCGCCCGCTCCCCGTTTCCTCAGTCCTAAATGATCTCTCCCCTCCCTTGTGTTTATGACCCCCTCATCTCAAGCCACCCTCCCCCCGACACCTAATCCCGAGGCTGTGCCCCCGCTCATGTGTTTCATCTCAGACCACCCCCCTCCCCACACACACCCCCCCCCCCCCCTGAGACCTTACCCTGGGACCGTGCCCCCCCCCCCTCCCCCACCCCCAACCCCACTGGATTTGATTCCCTCCCCAGCAGAGATAATGGGCTGGATTCTCCGACCCCCCCCCCCCCCCCCCCCCACCCCCCGGGCCAGGTCGGAGAATCGCCGGGGGGGAGGCGGCATGAATCCCGCCCTCGCCGGCTGCCGATTTCTCCGGCGGCAGGGATTTGGCGGGGGCGGGAATCACGCCGCGCCGGCCGGCGGCCGCTGCCCCCCCCCGGCGATTCTCCGGCCCTCGATGGGCCGAGTGGCCGCCTGTTTACGGCTGGTCCCGCCGGCGTAAATTAGAGTCGGTCCTTACCGGCGGGACCTGGCTGCGCGGGCGGCCTCCGGGGTCCTCGGGGTGGGGGGGGCGCGGGGGGGGGGGGGGCATCTGGCACCGAGAGGTACCCCCACGGTGGCCTGGCCCGCGATCGGGGCCCACCGAACCGCGGGCGGGCCTGTGCCGCGGGGGCAATCTAGTCCTCCGCGTCGGCCGCTGTGGAGATTATGCCCCCCTGCGCATGCGCTGGGATGACGCCAGCACACGCTGGCTCCCCGCGCATGCGCCAACTCGCGCCGGCCGCTGGAGGCCCTTTGGCGCCGGTTGGAGTGGTGCCAAGCCCGTTCCGCGCCGGCCAACGGGGCGCGATCCAATCCAGCGCCGGCCTAGCCCCTGAAGGTGTGGAGGATTCACGCCACTCCTTCGCGCCGGAGTTGTCCGCCCTGCCGGTTCGCGGACAATCCCGCCCCTGAATCCTGCCAGAACCACGCAGGATCTCTAGCCGAGACTGTCTTCGTGTTTTGATTGCCAAGAACCACCCGGACAATCTACGCTTCTCTGATCATCTAGCCCCTCCCATTCGTTACATCATCTGACCAAACTGAAACACAATGGGCGCGATTCTCCGTCTCGCCAGCTGGCCAATGGGGTTTCCCATTGTGGGGGGGGGGGGGGCAGGCTGTCGGGAAACACCCAGGCTGCCTGCTAAACGGACAGTCCCGACAGTGGTGAATCCAGTCCCATGCCTCTAATTAACTAATCCACGGGTAATCCTCTTAATCCGTACAAAAATCCATTCGCCCAACTTTTACCATGCTTTAATTGCACCCTGGCTCCCATAAAGCCTGGCTGTCTTGCAAAGTAGGATATTTAGAAACACAGCAGTCACACACACACTAGCCCAAGCCTTTATCCAATACTGTCACTGTCTGTGCGGAGTCTGCACGTCCTCCCCGTGTCTGCGTGGGTTTCCTCCCGGTGCTCCGGTTTCCTCCCACAGTCCAAAGACGTGCAGGTTAGGTGGATTGGCCATGCTAAATTGCCCTTAGTGACCAAAAAGGATATGCGGGTTTACTGGGTTACGGGGATAGGGTGGAGGCGTGGGATTAAGTGGGGTGCTCTTTCCAAGAGCCGGTGCAGACGCGATGGGCCAAATGGCCTCCTTCTGCACTGTAAATTCTATGATTCGGTCACACACACACACACTAACCCATTGAGTCTGCACTGCCAATCGATCATGGCTGAAAGGTCCCTCCGCATTCTCCTACCTTCTCCCCATAATCCCTGGTCCCTTTATTAATCAATAAATCCTTTTATTAATCAAGAACACCAGATTTGTGCTTGAGATGCTTTTACCTACAGGGCTGCCGACCAAGAGGTGGAAGGCAGAATTAGACACAATAGTTTTGTTCTTCGACCATCAGAGTGAGCAGCAGGGTCGCCACTTGAGCCTCTGGAGTCTGCTACACCATTCAGTGTGATCACGGCCTATCTCATCGTCCACCGTCCTGCCCGTTCTCCATTACCCTTCAACCTATTACCAATTAAAGGTTTAAAGGTCCTCCTTAAATTTACTCAATATCCCGGCATCCACCGTACTCTGGGATAGAAAATTCCACGGATTAACATCCTTTCGGAGAAGTAGTTTCTCCTCAAATCTGTTTTAAATTTGCTACCTCTTACCCTGAGGCTGTGGTGATATGCATCACTGTAAATACACAAGGGGTTAATGTAAATACACTACAACTAAGTAACCACTAGAGGGAGCACCAGAGACGTGCAGACACTCAGCTAATGAACACATAGAATAGGACACGGCCAATGGGCAGTCAAGACACCCAGAGGTGACACTACCACAAGGGGGCAGTACAACCCATATATAAGGACAGGGCACACATGCTCTGTCTCTTTCCACAGGCGACGCTTAGAGAGTAGGGCAGGGGCAGATCAGAAGCATCGCACCCACCACGTGGCTTAGAGCAGACTGGTTAGTTAGACTGAGTTACTACAGCAAGATTAGCTGGAGAGTCAAACTCCTAGAGAACTGTGCTAATGGTTCAATAAATCACATTGAACTTACCTCAAAGTCTGGAGTACCTTTTGGTCAACGCTGCATCGAGTTGCAGCCTGTGTTATCCCGGAGTACAGAACACAACAAGGCCCAAGGACTGAACCCTGTGGTACCCCACTGGTTACACCATGCTATCCAGAAAAAGAACCATTTATCCCGACTCTCTGCCTTCTGTCCGTCAGCCAATCTTCTATCCAAGTTAATAAATTACCAATTCTTTATTTAAAATAAATTTGAAGAACACAATTCATCTCTTTTCCAATTAAGGGGCAATTTAGCGCGCCCAATCCACCTACCCTGTGCATCTTTGGATTGTGAGGGTGAGACCCACGCAGACACAGGAAGAATGTGCAGACGCCACACGGACAGTGACCCAGAGCCGGGGTCGAACCCGGGTCCTCAGCGCCGCGAGGCAGCAGTGCTAACCACTGCGCCGCCGTGCTGCCCCATTAAATTATCCCAAATCCCAATTGCTGTAACCTTGTGTATTAACCTTCTGTGCGGCACCTTTCTCAAACACCTTCCGGCAGTCCAGATATACTACATCTACAGGGTCCCCATTATTATCCACTTGGCCTGTTACATCTTCAAAGAACTGTAGCAAATGTGGGGAACGGGAGAACAGTGACACAATCAGTCGACTTAACTTGGCAGCCCCGTATGCACCCCGAGAGAACAAGGCAGAGAAGGATTAGGCTATGAAGACAGGGTGAAGTGACGCACACCCTGCCAGGCAGCCATTGTTCGCAACAAACACCAGCGTTCAGGATATATTTTTCCCGCCACCTTCGAGCCCGCGTGCCAGCAGAACATCTCCCTCAACTCCAGCGACACTGATGACCCCACCCCCGGATGCCAACCTTACCTGTAACCCCTACAGGAGCCGTTCGCGGATTCTTCAGCCCCGCCACAACAAAAACAGGAAGGTACCACGGACAATAACGCGTTCTGGAAGGATGTTTTACACCCATCAAACATGGCCGGCGGAGTGGCACAGTGGTTAGCACCGCTGCCTCGCGGTGCCAGGGTCCCGGGTTCGATCCCGGCCTCGGGTGACTGCCCCCCCCTGGAGTCTGCACGTCCTCCCCGTGTGTGCGTGGGTTTCCTCCGGGTGCTCCGGTTTCCTCCCACAGTCCAAAGATGTGCAGGTTAGGTGGATTGGCCCCTTGGTGTCCAAACGGTTCGGGGGGGGGGGGGGGTTTACAGGGCTAGGGTGGGGTGAGTGGGCCCAGGTAGGGTGCTCTTTAAGAGGGTCGGTGCAGACTCGATGGGCCGAATGGCCTCCTTCTGCACTGTTGGCTTTCTATGATTCTGCAACACCACAGCATTCCAACGATCATCAATCCACACATTCACACAGAGGGGACTGCCGATAGAAATTCATTGGTCAGCACGTCTCGATGCGTTAGACAACGTGGGAAGCAAGAAAGGGAGCAAATGTTCTCAAGGTGAAAGAGGGCCGAGATGCAACCATACGTCCACATCCCTCCACCGCATGACCACCCCCCCCTCAAGAATGAAGGGTAAACTGCGAACGTGTACGGTGCCAGGGTGGCCAACCACGCCCACATGTTCTGGTCCTATCCCAGACTTGCCGGGTTCTGCACAGCCTTTTTCCCAGGCCATGCCCCGGGAACGTCTGAGGATCGTGGGATTATATTCATTGGAGTTTAGGTTGAGGGGAGATCTAAGAGAAACTTACAAGATAATGAATGACTTGGATAGGATGGACGTAGGGAAGTTGTTTCCATTAGCAGGGGAGACTAGGACGCGGGGGCACAGCCTTAGAATAAAAGGGAGTCACTTTAGAACAGAGATGAGGAGAAATTTCTTCAGCCAAAGAGTGGTAGGTCTGTGGAATTCATTGCCACAGAGGGCGGTGGAGGCCGGGACGTTGAGTGTCTTTAAGACAGAAATTGATAAATTCTTGATTTCTCGAGGAATTAAGGGCTATGGGGAGAGAGCGGGTAAATGGAGTTGAAATCAACCATGATTGAATGGTGGAGTGGACTCGATGGGCCGAATGGCCTTACCTCCGCTCCTATGTCTTATGGTCTTATGGTTGTGGGGGGGGGGGGGCGAGGGTGCCCACAAGTGACGTTCTTTGGGGTCCGGGAACAGCCAGAGCTCTTCACGGGGAGCGGGGCCGGCGCCCTGGCCTTCGCCTCCCTGATCGCCCGCCGGAGACGCCCTGCCCCTGGCTGCCGATCGGGCTGCGCCACTCAGGGAGTGGCCGTCCGGGCCTGGCGGGACTCCCCCCCAAATCGGTCAACGATTAAAATTCGCCGTCAGAGGGATGGGGGGGGGGGAAAGCGCTTCCGCCACAACGTGGAAGCGAATCACCGACCTGTTTGTGACGGGCGATCAATTAGGGAGGGGGGAGGGACCAATCAGACAAAAGGTGAAGAGAAGGGAGAGGGATGATGTGGGGGTGGGGGGAGACCAGAGGTGGAAAAACACCACCGAGAGCACAGGGGAAAGAGCTCAGAGGGAGCAAAGGGCACCAAGGCAGGGGGGGAGGGGGAGAACCCAGGAGGGGTGCCACGGCAACAAGAGGGCGCGCCTAGGTGACCCCGAGCAAGCCCCTGTGTTCTAATGCCACGGGGCCACATGTAAATAGTGGAACACAAAGCGGCAGGGGATAGCCAACTGCTGGGGGCCTATGGGGGCCTGTGGGGGCCTATGGGGGCCTGTGGGGGCCTATGGGGGCCTATGGAGGCCTGTGGGGGCCTATGAGGGCCTGTGGGGGCCTATGAGGGCCTGTGAGGGCCTGTGGGGGCCTGTGGGGGCCTAAGAGGGCCTGTGGGGGCCTATGGGGGCCTATGAGGGCCTGTGAGGGCCTGTGGGGGCCTGTGGGGGCCTATGGGGGCCTGTGGGGGCCTATGGAGGCCTGTGGGGGCCTGTGGGGGCCTGTGAGGGCCTGTGAGGGCCTATGGGGGCCTGTGGCCACCAGGCCTCAAATCTGGACAAATGTTACCCAGACATCGCGACCGGATCGTTTTGTGCCCCCGTTTTCACGATGTTTTATACTGTGCATTTCCTCTCGACCGTTTGTTCCCTTTTCTCGTACATTCGAATATTTTTCACAACACCGGGCTTGACCTGGTCTAGCACACTGAGGCAAAGGAGTCAATAGACCCCACCCTCACTCCCCCCCCCCGCTCAAGCGCACCAACCTCACTGACCGGAACAGGGCTTATAACAGCATGTTGCTCACCTGGATGAAGAAAAGAACCCCCCCACCACCCCCTGTACACCCAACCCCCAAAGGAGAAAATGCCCAAGGAAACCCACGATTAGCACTGGAGCCCCTTGCAAGAGGCACATCGGCGGACTTGACAGTGCTGCCCCAATAGAGACGGGAATGCTGTCTCCCTATCAAAGACCCAACCAGGAAACCAATATCTGAGACCACCCCGGAGAAGGGGGGGGGGGCAACTCTCCCATCAAGCCTTGGCCCCCAAAGCAAAGAAGGCCTCCGACAAGGCAGAGAGGCAATATGGCTGTCGCTCAAACAGGGGGACAAACGGCCCTCGGTCTCGCGCCCACCCTCGTCGGCAGAAAGGAACAACCATGTGAACTCGCCAGCACAATCAGAAGGGAAATGAAGTCCCGGATCGTCAATGAACTACTGCAGGATAAGAACTGCCCATGGTGCTTGGAAAGGGCATGACTCGTCGGGCAGCGTTCAGGATCGCTCAGGAACCAAACGTCTTCTCCACCGCCATGCCGTCATCGCCCCGGCCGAGGGCCTGGCTGACTAACACGGGCAGCTGTGACGAGTGTGGGAATTTCAGATGTTAAAGCTCTAGGCTGGGCTGTGCGTTTGACTGCTGCAGTCACGTTTGGAAAGAATACCGACTTGAAAAGTTGGGGACCAGGGGTGAAATTAACCATCGTAAAAAGCTTGGGCTGATGGAATTTTGTTTGGATCAAGGAGATTTTCTGTGGAGCCAATTAGATTTCAGCTTGGTAATATGATGTCATTGCTGGGTGAGGCTAAAACATCAGGCATTTTGCAGAAAGCAGTTTCAGTTCTGACCTGAATGAAGCTGTGTCCAGAGGTGGAGCAGTGTTACTCTCAGTTCAGTTCAATTAAAAGAGATTAACAGTATTGAAAGCAGTGCAGACTTGTCTGAGCACAACAAGGAGTTTAAACCAGCTGAGAAACAGCTTCTGATTCGATAGAGCCAGAGTTTCTGCATGGTTCTGAAAGGAGTCAGATCTTGTCTTTAAAGCCGTATCTCTCTATCTCAAAGAACATCTCTGAGAACAACGGGGAGCTTAAACCAGCTGAGAAACAGCTTCTGAATCGATAGAGCCAGAGTTTCTGCATGGTTCTGAAAGGAGTCAGATCTTGTCTTTAAAGCCATGTCTCTCTTTCTCAAAGAACATCTCTGTAAAGCAAGTATTCCTGAGTGCCAATGGTATTTCATAGTGGATTGAGAGCTGAGATTGTTTTTTTCTTCTTGTTTAAGTGGGAATAAAGATAGCAGTTAAGGGTATTGTATTCACTGTATTGAATAGAATTGTTTGAGGGGAAATTGTATGTTATTATCTGGTGTGATGTTAAAGGTTTTGATGCTATGTTAGTAATAAAGTTTGTTTTAATAAACTCTATCCCTATTTTGTGTGAAATCATTCCAGGTCTGAGGTATCCTATCCTGAAATATTGGGATTTCTGTCCAGTATCCTAGACATTTTTGGGGTCTGATCCAGCCATGTCCCCTCACAACGAGCATCGCGGACAGGACAGCATAGGACCAGTGGTCAGGGCCTCCAACCGACCCCAGGCCTCAAAGCCCGGGAACTATGCTTACGGCACCACTGGGGCCTGGGTCCACTCGCCAGGAAAAGCCACCAACTGCAACTTGGGCCCCACCCCAGCCTCGTCCGACCGGCCCAACCACACGCGGGTTCCCTTGGATTCAACTCAGCTCCTCTCCATCAAGGATCATCCAGGGACAGACTGCAAGACATATATCCCAAACCAAACTAATTATGGAATGTGCATTAGGTTAAAATAAATGAGTGGAGCCGGCACTCGTGAAAACGCTGCCGCTCCCACATCACGTGACTCTCCGTAGCAGGGATGAGAGTGAGGTTACTCACTTTGGAAGCAAAAACAGGAAGGCAGATTACCATAAGACCATAAGACCATAAGACATAGGAGTGGAAGTAAGGCCATTCGGCCCATCGAGTCCACTCCGCCATTCAATCATGGCTGATGGGCATTTCAACTCCACCTACCAGCATTCTCCCCGTAGCCCTTAATTCCTCGCGACATCAAGAATTTATCTATCTCTGCCTTGAAGCCATTTAGCGTCCCGGCCTCCACTGCACTCCCCGGCAATGAATTCCACAGGCCCACCACTCTCTGGCTGAAGAAATGTCTCCGCATTTCTGTTCTGAATTTACCCCCTCTAATTCTAAGGCTGTGCCCACGGGTCCTCGTCTCCTCGCCTAACGGAAACAGTTTCTTTGCGTCCACCCTTTCTAAGCCATGTATTATCTTGTAAGTTACTACCTGAATGGTTGTAAATTGGGAGAGCGGAGTGTGCAGCGAGACCTGGGTGTCCTCGTACTCCAGTCGCTGAAGGTAAGCATGCAGGTGCAGCAGGCGGTAAAGAAGGCTAATGATATGTTGGCCTTCATTGCGAGAGGATTCGAGTACAGGAGCAAGGGACGTGTTGCTGCAATTGTACAGGGCCTTGGTGAGGCCACACCTGGAGTATTGTGCGCAGTTTGGTCTCCTTCTCTGAGGAAGGATGTTCTTGCTCTCGAGGGAGTGCAGCAAAGGTTTACCTGGCTGATTCCTGGGATGGTGGGACTGAGGAGAGATTGACTAGGTTGGGATTGTTCTCGCTGGAGTTCAGAAGAATGAGGGGTAATCTCAGAGAGACTTATAAAATTCTGACAGGACTGGACAGGGTAGATGCAGGGAAGATGTTCCCAATGATGGGTGTGTCCAGAGCCAGGGGTCCCAGCCTGAGGATTCAGGGTAAAACATTTCGGACAGAGATAAGGAGACATTTCTTCACCCCAAGAGTGGTGAATTCATTACCACAGGAAGTAGTTGATGCTAAAACTTGAATATATTCAAGAGGCGGCTGGATATAGCACTTGGGGAGAATAGGGATCAAAGGCTATGGGGAGAAAGCAGGATTAGGCTATTGAGTTGGATGATCAGCCATGATGGTGATGAATGGCGGAGCAGGCTGGATGGGCTGAATGGCCTCGCCCTGCCCCTATCTTCTATGTATCTTTGTAAGACGTCTTGTTGGATTAGTTCCTTTTGATTTCCCACCATTCCCATTTCTTTTGGTTTTATTTTATTATATATGGTCCATGGACACATAATCGGAACGTGCCTTTAAGCAGCGAACTCCAGCTGAGGTAACCTGCAGGCCAGGACAGGGTGCTCCAGGATTTGTATTTTTTGGGGAAGAGGAAATATTGCCGTGTGAATCTTGAGAACCAGCTTTGGAGGAAGCCAGTTTGATTGGCCGGTTGGCTGGCAACTTGCGGATTGGCCAGGGACAGTGTTCTATCTGACAACAGCCAGCGACCGGTTCCTGCGGGATACTTCTGAGAGAGATTGGCAGAAGTGATCAGACCTTGAAAGTAAAGTACTTATTTATTGTTCTAAAACCAGAGTACCTGGCACACCTTCACTATATAGGTGAAATGATCTTGACTCTACAGAGAAAGGGGGCGCACTGTGTCGCAGTGGTTAGCACTGCTGCCTCACAGCGCCGAACGCCTGGGTTCGATCCCGGCCCCGGGTCACTGTCCGTGTGGAGTTTGCACATTCCCCCCGTGTCTGCGGGGGTTTCGCCCCCACAACCCAAAGATGTGCAGAGTAGGTGGATTGGCCATGCTAAATTGCCCCTTCACTGGAAAAAAAAAGAATCTACAGGGAAAGTAGACAACCAGAGAAAACCCACCTCAAGTCTAAAATGAAGAAGTACCGAAATGAGGCCCTGAACTCCTGAAAGACTTCAACTGAAAACTGACTACCGTTCATCGGAGATCGTTTATCCTTTTTATTTTAACATTATTCTCTTCCCTTTCCCTCAGCGTGTGTCTGTGTTTGTGTGCGTAGAGTGGGGCGAGTTGGAAAGGGGGATGTTAGGAAAGGTGTAATAGGTTAATCAGTTGCATTTTTCTCAGTTACACTACTGTCAAAAGATGAAAGGTTATTTGTGTATTAAGTTCAGGCAGGGCAGTGTCAGCCACTACTGCTCCCTGGTGACCTGACTGATGAAGTGACTGTGAAGAAGGTAGTTGAGGAAACTATAAACCATTATGGGCAACTCGATGTGCTGGTGAACAGTGCAGGGATACTGCTTAGGGGGACTATTGAAACCACAACTATGGAAGACTATGATAAAATGATGAATGTTAATGTCAGGTATAGACTCCCCCCATTGTGCTGATTTCACTGTAGGACATGTATGATGAAGAGCTCCTCTCTCTTTTTCCATGGTCTTTCATATAAAAGCAGTTAACCCCGTGTTGTCCCTGACCTGGGAGTGTTTGATGGGGACAGTGTAAAGGGAGCTGTACTCTGTATCTAACCCCATCCTGTACCTGTCCTGGGAGTGTTTGATGGGGACAGTGTAAAGGGAGCTGTACTCTGTGTCTAACCCCGTGCTGTACCTGTCCTGGGAGTGTTTGATGAGGACAGTGTAGAGGGAGCTTTACTCTGTATCTAACCCCGTGCTGTACCTGTCCTAGGAGTGTTTGATGGGGACAGTGTAAAGGGAGCTGTACTCTGTCTCTAACCCCGTGCTGTACCTGTCCTGGGAGTGTTTGATGGGGACAGTGTAAAGGGAGCTGTACTCTGTCTCTAACCCCGTGCTATACCAGTTGCCTCCCGGGTGCCAGGGCCAGGGATGTCTCGGATTGTGTCTTCAGGATCCTTTAAGGGGGAAGGGGAGCAGCCAGAAGTCTGAGTTTAGGAGGAACTTCTTCACCCAAAGGGTTGTGAATCTATGGAATTCCTTGCCCAGTGAAGCAGTTGAGGCTCCTTCATTACATGTTTTTAAGGTAAAGATAGATAGTTTTTTGAAGAATAAAGGGATTAAGGGTTATGGTGTTCGGGCCGGAAAGTGGAGCTGAGTCCACAAAAGATCAGCCATGATCTAATTGAATGGCGGAGCAGGCTCGAGGGGCCAGATGGCCTACTCCTGCTCCTAGTTCTTATGTTCTTATGTTCTTATATTCTTATGTAAGTCGTGGTGCACATTGTTACCAACGACGTAGGTAGGAAAAGGGGTATGGAGGTAATAAACAAGTTTAGGGAGTTAGGCTGGAAGTTAAAGGCCAGGACAGACAGAGTTGTCATCTCTGGTTTGTTGCCGGTGCCACGTGATAGCGAGGCTAGGAATAGGGAGAGAGTGCAGTTAAACACGTGGCTGTAGGAATGGTGTAGGAGGGAGTGCTTCAGGTATTTGGATAATTGGAGCGAATTCTGGGGAAGGTGGGACCTGTATAAGCAGGACGGGTTGCATCTGAACCAGAGGGGCACCAATATCCTGGGAGGGAGGTTTTCTAGTACTCTTCGGGAGAGTTTAAACAATTTGGCAGGGAAATGGGAATCAGATTTGTTGTCCAGCAATTAAGGTAGCTGAAATTCAGGACGCCAAAGCACGTAGTGATGCAGTGGGGAAGGTAACACTGACCAAGGAGAGTACTTGCAGGCAAGGAGATGGGTTGAAGTGTGTATACTTCAACGCAAGAAGCATCAGGAATAAGGTGGGTGAACTTAAGGCATGGATCGGTACTTGGGACTACGATGTGGTGGCCATCACGGAAACTTGGATAGAAGAGGGGCAGAAATGGTTGTTGGAGGTTCCTGGTTATAGATGTTTCAACAAGATTAGGGAGGATGGTAAAAGAGGTGGGGGGGGGGGGGGGGGTGGCATTGTTAATTAGAGATAGTATAACAGCTGCAGAAAGGCAGTTCGAGGGGATCTGCCTACTGAGGTAATATGGGTTGAAGTCAGAAATAGGAAAGGAGCAGTCACCTTGTTGGGAGTTTTCTATAGGTCCCCCAATAGCAGCAGAGATGTGGAGGAACAGATTTTGGAAAGGTGCAGAGGTCACAGAGTAGTAGTCATGGGTGATTTCAACTTCCCAAACATTGAGTGGAAACTCTTTTAGATCAAATAGTTTGGATGGGGTAGTGTTTGTGCAGTGTGTCCAGGAAGCTTTTCTAACACAGTATGTAGATTGTCCGGCCAGAGGGGAGGCCATATTGGATTTGGTACTTGGTAATGAACCAGGGCAGGTGATAGATTTGTTAGTGGGGGAGCATTTTGGAGACAGTGACCACAATTCTGTGCCTTTCACTTTAGTAATGGAGAGGGATAGGTGCGTGCAACAGGGCAAGGTTTATAATTGGGGGAAGGGTAAATACAATGCTGTCAGACAAGAAATCTGGGGTGGAATTCACCGACCCCCGTAGGGTCGGAAAATCGCCCGGGGCCGGCGTAAATCCCACCCCCGCCTGGCCGGAGTTCTCCGCCACCCGGGAATCGGCGGGAGCGGGAATTGCGCCGCGCCGATCGGCGTGCCCCCCGCGGCGATTCACCGGCCCGCGATTAGCCGAAGTCGTGCCGCTGACTGGCCGCTCCCGCCGACGTGGTTTCAACCACCTCTGGTGGCGGCGGGATTGGCGGCGCGAGCGGGCCCCCGAGGTCCTGGGGGGGGGGGGGGATCGGACCCCGGCGGGGGGTTCCCCCATGGTGGCCTGGCCCGCGATCGGGGCCCACCGATCGGCGGGCGGGCCTGTGCCGTGGGGGCATTCTTTTTCTTCCACCGCCGCCACGGCCTCCACCATGGCGGAGGCGGAGGAGACCCCCCCCCTCACAGCTGCTGACGCCCCGGCGCATGCGCGGACTCACGCCGGCCAGCAAAGGCCTTTCGGCCAGCCCCGATGCTGGTTTTGGCGCAAGTCGGCGTAGCGGGAGCCACTCTGGCCCGGGCCTAGCCCCTGAAGGTGCTAAAAGTGCCGCCGGGTTGGGGAGAATTTCGCCCCTGGTCACCGCAGTTTATTGGGCTCAGCAAAGGACTTTGGGGATTGAAAAGATAAAATGTAATTTCCCTTGCGGTGTGACTCCAGGTCAAGTGGGGGCCGGAATTGACGGCACGCTAGCCTGGGTGGGCGTTGGCGGCGGCCACCACTGTCACTATCGATTTCTCCGGACTGCCCGTTGCCACAGCAACCCCGCACTCCCTGAGTGAACAGCGAAACACCAACTCCACAACTTGAGAATCGGGTCCTGCCCCGGTCGCCATCTTGGTTGGCGGGATGCGAGGGTCCTTGAGCTGGCGCGGAGGGAGATTTTTTTTAAAAATCATATCCGGGATTGGGGACTCGTTGGCCGGTCCCAAGGATTCATTGCCCATCCTTAATTGCCCCTCGAGATGGTGGTGGATGAGCCGGCATCGTGAGCCACACGTGGTTCACGTGTGGTGTAGGTACAGCCACAGTGCTGTTAGGGAGTTCCAAGATTCTGACCAGGCGGCAGTGAAGGAATGGCCGAGATATTTCCAAATCGGGATGGTGTGTGGGTCAGGGGGAGGGGGGTCGGAAGGGGAGCTTGCAGGCGGTGGGCGTTCACCGTGGCGTCTGCTGCCCTCGTCCTTCTAGGGGGTAGAGGTGGTGGGTTTGGGCGGCGCTGTCGAAGGAGCCTTGGCGAGTGGCTGCCGTGCATCTTGTAGACGGTACACACGGCTGCCGCTGTGCGTCGGTAGGTGGAGGGAGTGGATGGCGAAGGCGATGGCTAGCGCGACGCTCGAGCAGTGGGGGCTGTTTTGTCCTGAATGGTATCGAAGCTTCTCGAGTGTTCATAGAATTTACAGTGCAGCAGAAGGCCATTCTGCCCGCCAAGTCTGCACCGGCCCCTTGGAAAGAGCACCCCATTTAAGTCCACACTTCCAACCTGGCCCTATAACCCAATAACCCCACCTAACCTCTTTTTTGGACACTAAGGGCAATTTAGCATGGCCAATCCACCTAACCTGCACGTCTTTGGACTGTGGGAGGAAACCGGAGCACCCGGAGGAAACCCACGCAGACACGGGGAGAACATGCAGACTCCGCACAGACAGTGACCCACGCCGGGAATCGAACCCGGGACCCTGGAGCTGTGGAGCAACTGTGCTAACCACTGTGCTACCGTGTTGTTGGAGCCTCACCAGAATGGATGAGGGGGAGATTTTTTTAGGGACAAGGTTGGTTGGAGGAGAAGCGGGTTAGTTTCACCTTGGAGTGAAGGGAGATTGAGGGGAGATTGGATCGAGGGTGGCCGAGATTAGGACCAGTTTAGGTAAGACAGACCAAGAAATATGCTCCCATTGGCTGATGGTACAAGGGCCGGGGAGCGAGGGGGGGGGGGGGGGGGGGGGGGGGGGGGGGGGTGTGAGGGGAGACAATGAACGACTTCCAAAGAAATTGGATGGGGCACTCGGGGAATTAAACTCCGGGGGTTACGCGGGTGGGGATGGAGAGTGGGGGAGGAGGGAGCAGGAGCTGGGTGTAGAATGTTCCGGGCCCCACACCTCAGGAAGGGAGATATTGACCGGAGAGAGAGGAGCTCAGTGTAGAATGTTCCGGGCCCCGCACCTCAGGAAAGGATATTGTGGTAACTTCAGACCACAAAGTGTGCACTGTTTAAAAGAAGAAACTTCTTTATTTCCAGAAACAGCGAAGTTCAACAATAACTGTAATTCTGCAGGACACGAGTAACAGTAATAACTAAATAAAGGGGATCTCCAGTTAAACAGGTCTCGCTCAAAGGTCACCCGCTTGCAGACTGTAAAACCCCACCCAAACCTCGCACATGCTCAACAGATACCAGTAAAACCATTCCGTAGGGGAAAGGTTGATAAGAACACTCTGTACTCAAAATGACACTCAAAAATAGAGAGAGAGGCTCGGTGTAGAATGTTCCGGGCCCCACATCTCAGGATGGGATACCTTGATGTTGGAAAGAGGAGTTCAGTGTCGATTTACCGGAATGTTCCATGAACTCCAAGGGTTCAATGACGAGGAGATAAAACACTAGGTGGGGTTTGCACTGCCCGAAATTTAGAAGGTTCGGGGGGGGATATTTGACGGACGATTTTGAGATATTCTGATCAGGTGGAGAGAGAAAGGTTATTTTCCACTGATTGGGGAGAGTCTGGGACGAGGGGGTGGGGGGGGCGATGTGGAGTTCGGTCACAGATCAGGGATGATCTCATTGAATGCGGAATACATTTGATAGGGGCCGAATGGGCCTCCTCTTGTTCCTGTGTGACAGGCTCGAGAGGGGCCGAATGGGCCTCCTCTTGTTCCTGTGTGACAGGCTCGAGAGGGGCCGAATGGGCCTCCTCTTGTTCCTGTGTAACAGGCTCGAGGGGGTCTAAATGGGGCCTCCTCCTGTTCCTGTGTAACAGGCTGGAGAGGGGGGCTGAATGGGCCTCCTCCTGTTCTTGTGTAACAGGCGAGAGAGGGGCTGAATAGGCCTCCTCCTGTTCCTGTGTGACAGGCTCGAGAGGGGCTGAATGGGCCACCTGTTGCTGTGTAACCGGCTCGAGAGGGGCTGAATGGGGCCTCCTCCTGTTCCTGTGTAACCAGCTCGAGAGGGGCTGAATGGGGCCTCCTCCTGTTCCTGTGTAACAGGCTGGAGAGGGGCTGAATTGGGCCTCTTCCTGTTCCTGTGTAACAGGCTCGACAGGGGCTGAATGGGCCTCCTGTTCCTGTGTAACAGGCTCGAGGGGGGCTGAATGGGGCCTCCTCCTGTTCCTATGTAACAGGCTCGACAGGGGCTGAATGGGCCCCCTCCTGCTCCTGTGTAACCGGCTGGAGAGGGGCTGAATGGGCTCCTCCTGTTCCTGTGCAACAGGCTGGAGAGGGGCTGAATGGGCCTCCTGTTCCTGTGTAACAGGTCCGAGAGGGGCTGAATGGCCTCCTGTTCCTGTGTAACAGGCTCGAGAGGAGCTGAATGGGGCCTCCTCCTGTTCCTGTGTAACAGGCTCGAGAGGGGCTGAATGGGCCTCCCCCTGTTCCTGTGTAACATGCTCGAGAGGGGCTGAATGAGCTCCTCCTGTTCCTGTGTAACAGGCTGGAGAGGGGCTGAATGGGCCTCCTGTTCCTGTGTAACAGGCCCGAGAGGGGCTGAATGGCCTCCTGTTCCTGTGTAACAGGCTCGAGAGGAGCTGAATGGGGCCTCCTCCTGTTCCTGTGTGACAGGCTCGAGAGGGGCTGAATGGGGCCTCCTCCTGTTCCTGTGTGACAGGCTCGAGAGGGGCCGAATGGGCCTCCTCTTGTTCCTGTGTAACAGGCTCGAGGGGGTCTAAATGGGGCCTCCTCCTGTTCCTGTGTAACAGGCTGGAGAGGGGGGCTGAATGGGCCTCCTCCTGTTCTTGTGTAACAGGCGAGAGAGGGGCTGAATAGGCCTCCTCCTGTTCCTGTGTGACAGGCTCGAGAGGGGCTGAATGGGCCACCTGTTGCTGTGTAACCGGCTCGAGAGGGGCTGAATGGGGCCTCCTCCTGTTCCTGTGTAACCAGCTCGAGAGGGGCTGAATGGGGCCTCCTCCTGTTCCTGTGTAACAGGCTGGAGAGGGGCTGAATTGGGCCTCTTCCTGTTCCTGTGTAACAGGCTCGACAGGGGCTGAATGGGCCTCCTGTTCCTGTGTAACAGGCTCGAGGGGGGCTGAATGGGGCCTCCTCCTGTTCCTATGTAACAGGCTCGACAGGGGCTGAATGGGCCCCCTCCTGCTCCTGTGTAACCGGCTGGAGAGGGGCTGAATGGGCTCCTCCTGTTCCTGTGCAACAGGCTGGAGAGGGGCTGAATGGGCCTCCTGTTCCTGTGTAACAGGTCCGAGAGGGGCTGAATGGCCTCCTGTTCCTGTGTAACAGGCTCGAGAGGAGCTGAATGGGGCCTCCTCCTGTTCCTGTGTAACAGGCTCGAGAGGGGCTGAATGGGCCTCCCCCTGTTCCTGTGTAACATGCTCGAGAGGGGCTGAATGAGCTCCTCCTGTTCCTGTGTAACAGGCTGGAGAGGGGCTGAATGGGCCTCCTGTTCCTGTGTAACAGGCCCGAGAGGGGCTGAATGGCCTCCTGTTCCTGTGTAACAGGCTCGAGAGGAGCTGAATGGGGCCTCCTCCTGTTCCTGTGTGACAGGCTCGAGAGGGGCTGAATGGGGCCTCCTCCTGTTCCTGTGTAACAGGCCCGAGAGGGGCTGAATGGGCCTCCTCCTGTTCCTGTGTAACAGGCTGGAGAGGGGCTGAATGGGCCTCCTCCTGTTCCTGTGTAACAGGCTGGAGAGGGGCTGAATGGGGACTCCTCCTGTTCCTGTGTAACAGGCTGGAGAGGGGCTGAATGGGCCTCCTCCTGTTCCTGTGTAACAGGCTGGAGAGGGGCTGAATGGGCCTCCTCCTGTTCCTGTGTAACAGGCTCGAGAGGGGCTGAATGGGCCTCCCCCTGTTCCTGTGTAACAGGCTCGAGAGGGGCTGAATGAGCTCCTCCTGTTCCTGTGTAACAGGCTGGAGAGGGGCTGAATGGGCCTCCTGTTCCTGTGTAACAGGCCCGAGAGGGGCTGAATGGCCTCCTGTTCCTGTGTAACAGGCTCGAGAGGAGCTGAATGGGGCCTCCTCCTGTTCCTGTGTGACAGGCTCGAGAGGGGCTGAATGGGGCCTCCTCCTGTTCCTGTGTAACAGGCCCGAGAGGGGCTGAATGGGCCTCCTCCTGTTCCTGTGTAACAGGCTGGAGAGGGGCTGAATGGGCCTCCTCCTGTTCCTGTGTAACAGGCTGGAGAGGGGCTGAATGGGGACTCCTCCTGTTCCTGTGTAACAGGCTGGAGAGGGGCTGAATGGGCCTCCTCCTGTTCCTGTGTAACAGGCTGGAGAGGGGCTGAATGGGCCTCCTCCTGTTCCTGTGTAACAGGCTGGAGAGGGGCTGAATGGGCCTCCTCCTGTTCCTGTGTAACAGGCTAGAGAGGGGCTGAATGGGCCTCCTCCTGTTCCTGTGTAACAGGCTGGTGAGGGGAGGCCTGGGCTCTGGAAAAGTACGGGAGGGGGAGAGAAATGTTTGGGATGGATTTACTAACACCCAGAGCGAGCTCGGAAATCCCCCACCACATTAATGGACACCACATCATTACAAACACACACAGGTGGAGCAGAAGGATATTTTATTCAAAGCCTTTGTCAGGTTTACAGTGAGATAGAGAGAGAGACGGGTCGGTATCTTTCAAACAGCCATCCGCCGGGGGGGGGGGGGGGGGGGGGATGCCATGGCCATCGCACCAACGGGGGATATTTGGGGGTGGGGGACGTTGTTCTTTGAACGGTCCCCTGACGAGCCTTTGGGATCCTCGATCGCAGGATGGGCGAGGTCGGTCGGCTGGGGGGGCAGGGCAGTCCCGTCTTGACTCGCAGTCTGCTTTGGATGATCGGGCGGGTGAGGGGGCGGTTTGGAGGGGCACGATCTCCTCCCGCAGCATCTTCCCAGGGGTACCCGGCCTTGAAGACTCGGGAGGCAGGGACCTCCGTTTGACATGGATCCCGATTCCCCCCCCCCCCCCCCCCCCAACACCCCTTCCGGGGTGAGCGGAGGAAGGGGGAGCGTGGCCGACTGGCACGATCTTCCTCAACCGCCGGGACTTGGCGACGCCAGGCGCAATGTTGGCGCTCGTCATCCCTCCGCCAACCCTCGTTCCTGAGCAGGGGGAGCCCCCCCCCATTGCTGTTGTGGATAGCAAGTCGGGATCCCTCCCCCCCCCCTCCACCAACGCCCCCCACTCCCGTCAGGGAGGTCAGTATGTCAAACGTTTGGCAGGCAGACGATCTCTCTTCACACGACGGATCAAAGTAGGAGGAAGTAAAGAGGGAAGCAATGGCGATATCTCGTTGGCGTCTCTGCCAGGGCCTCACAGATGGCGCTGCCAAGGCATAGGCGGAGGTGGAGAGGGTATTTACGGGGTTATAGAACATAGAACAGTACAGCACAGAACAGGCCCTTCGGCCCTCAATGTTGTGCCGAGCAATGATCACCCCACTTAAACCCACATACCCCTAACCCAACAATCCCCCCATCAACCTTTACACTACGGGCAATTTAGCATGGCCAATCCACCTAACCCGCACATCTTTGGACTGTGGGAGGAAACCGGAGCACCCGGAGGAAACCCACGCACACACGGGGAGGACGTGCAGACTCCACACAGACAGTGACCCAGCCGGGAATCGAACCTGGGACCCTGGAGCTGTGAAGCATTGATGCTAACCACCATGCTACCGTGAGGCCCCCTTGGGGAGGGGGGGCGTGGCTACAGGTCCCTGACAAAGAGGGGAGGGAGGAGGAACAGGCGGGTTGATTGAGGTAACCGTGCCACTCCTTTACACGGCATAAGGTGGCACCCAGTCAGGGTGAAGCGATGTTGATCAAAATGAGCGGTGAGTGGGGGCCGTGGATGACGTGCCCCTGGCTCTTAGCTGCAACTACAGTAGTATGAGGTGATGGAGTTGTCCCAGTTTCCGAAGAGCCCCTTGCCCGATTCCTCCAGGCGGTATTGGATTCCGGTGCGGAACTTACGCCGGTACCCTCGCTTGTTGATCTTGTTCCAGACGGTGAGCTCGCAGCGGGGCCCCACCACCAGAGACGAGGTGCGGTCGTTCCAGAAACGCTCGATGGATGGCACGTCAGCCGGGCTCAGGATGTCCATGAAGCCTCCGCCGCAGCAGCGGTCGTAGAGCACGTCGCTGTCCTCGAAGAGGCGAGCGCAGACCCTCACCCCGTTAACATCGCGCAGTACGACGGGCTGCGGGCACAGGGCCAGGGCGCCTGACACCAGCACCATCAACAGGAGCGTCGCCAACAATGCCCGGGATCCTCCCATGATTCAGGTTGCCGGGGAAGCCGAGTGAGGCGTTTGAGAACCATCCTAC
Source organism: Scyliorhinus canicula (assembly GCF_902713615.1). Classification (NCBI taxonomy): domain Eukaryota; kingdom Metazoa; phylum Chordata; class Chondrichthyes; order Carcharhiniformes; family Scyliorhinidae; genus Scyliorhinus; species Scyliorhinus canicula. Next base: position 4,558,389 of record NC_052166.1, read on the forward strand.
TTATATAGCCGAACTGTATCGCTCCCACCCGTCACCCGCTCGCCGGCTCGACCATCATCAAGTGATTGATGCCGCAGCGGAACAATATCGCAGCCACGCGATTGGCTCAGGGCCCACACTACTCACCAATCAGCAGCCGGGGAATTGATTCAAAGCAGCAGCTGGGTTCCTGGATGGTGATAAGAAGCAGGTTTCAAGGCTGTCAAAACACCGGCTGCAACAACATAGCTCAGCTCCCACGATGGGGACAGTGTAGAGGGAGCTTTACTCTGTATCTAACCCCGTGCCGTACCTGTCCTGGGAGTGTTTGATGGGGACAGTGTAGAGGGAGCTTTACTCTGTATCTAACCCCGTGCTGTACCTGTCCTGGGAGTGTTTGATGGGGACAGTGTAGAGGGAGCTTTACTCTGTATCTAACCCCGTGCTGTACCTGTCCTGGGAGTGTTTGATGGGGACAGTGTAGAGGGAGCTTTACTCTGTATCTAACCCCGTGCTGTACCTGCCCTGGGAGTGTTTGATGGGGACAGTGTAGAGGGAGCTTTACTCTGTATCTAACCCCGTGCTGTCTCTGTCCTGGGAGTGTTTGATGGGGACAGTGTAGAGGGAGCTTTACTCTGTATCTAACCCCGTGCTGTCTCTGTCCTGGGAGTGTTTGATGGGGACAGTGTAGAGGGAGCTTTACTCTGTATCTAACCCCGTGCTGTACCTGTCCTGGGAGTGTTTGATGGGACAGTGTAGAGGGAGCTTTACTCTGTATCTAACCCCGTGCTGTAGCTGTCCTGGGAGTGTTTGATGGGGACAGTGTAGAGGGAGCTTTACTCTGTATCTAACCCCGTGCTGTCTCTGTCCTGGGAGTGTTTGATGGGGACAGTGTAGAGGGAGCTTTACTCTGTATCTAACCCCGTATTGTACCTGTCCTGGAAGTGTTTGATGGGGACAGTGTAGAGGGAGCTTTACTCTGTATCTAACCCCGTGCTGTACCTGTCCTGGGAGTGTTTGATGGGGACAGTGTAGAGGGAGCTTTACTCTGTATCTAACCCCGTGCTGTCTCTGTCCTGGGAGTGTTTGATGGGGACAGTGTAGAGGGAGCTTTACTCTGTATCTAACCCCGTATTGTACCTGTCCTGGAAGTGTTTGATGGGGACAGTGTAGAGGGAGCTTTACTCTGTATCTAACCCCGTGCTGTACCTGTCCTGGGAGTGTTTGATGGGGACAGTGTAGAGGAAGCTTTACTCTGTATCTAACCCCGTGCTGTACCTGTCCTGGGAGTGTTTGATGGGGACAGTGTAGAGGGAGCTTTACTCTGTATCTAACCCCGTGCTGTACCTGTCCTGGGAGTGTTTGATGGGGACAGTGTAGAGGGAGCTTTACTCTGTATCTAACCCCGTGCTGTACCTGTCCTGGGAGTGTTTGATGGAGGACAGTGTAGAGTGAGCTTTACTCTGTATCCAACCCCGTGCTGTACCTGTCCTGGGAGTGTTTGATGGGGACAGTGTAGAGGGAGCTTTACTCTGTATCTAACCCCGTGCTGTACCTGTCCTGGGAGTGTTTGATGGGGACAGTGTAGAGGGAGCTTTACTCTGTATCTAACCCCGTGCTGTACCTGTCCTGGGAGTGTTTGATGGGGACAGTGTAGAGGGAGCTTTACTCTGTATCTAACCCCGTGCTGTACCTGTCCTGGGAGCGTTTGATGGGGACAGTGTGGAGGGAGCTTTACTCTGTATCTAACCCCGTGCTGTACCTGTCCTGGGAGTGTTTGATGGGGACAGTGTAGAGGGAGCTTTACTCTGTATCTAACCCCGTGCTGTACCTGTCCTGGGAGTGTTTGATGGGGACAGTGTAGAGGGAGCTTTACTCTGTATCTAACCCCGTGCTGTACCTGTCCTGGGAGCGTTTGATGGGGAGTGTGGAGGGAGCTTTACTCTGTATCTAACCCCGTGCTGTACCTGTCCTGGGAGTGTTTGATGGGGACAGTGTAGAGGGAGCTTTACTCTGTATCTAACCCCGTGCTTAACCTGTCCTGGGAGTGTTTGATGGGGACAGTGTAGAGGGAGCTTTACTCTGTATCTAACCCCGTGCTGTACCTGTCCTGGGAGTGTTTGATGGGGACAGTGTAGAGGGAGCTTTACTCTGTATCTAACCCCGTGCTGTACCTGTCCTGGGAGTGTTTGATGGGGACAGTGCAGAGGGAGCTTTACTTTGTATCTAACCCATGCTGTACCTATCCTGGGAGTGTTTGATGGGGACAGTATAGAGGGAGCTTTACTCTGTATCTAACCCTGTGCTGTACCTGTCCTGGGAGTGTTTGATGGGTACTGTGTAGAGGGAGCTTTACTCTGTATCTAACCCTGTGCTGTACCTGTCCTGGGAGTGTTTGATGGGGACAGTGTAGATGGAGCTTTACTCTGTATCTAACCCCGTGCTGTACCTGTCCTGGGAGTGTTTGATGGGGACAGTGCAGAGGGAGCTTTACTCTGTATCTAACCCCGTGCTGTACCTGTCCTGGGAGTGTTTGATGGGGACAGTGTAGAGAGAGCTTTACTCTGTATCTAACCCCGTGCTGTACCTGTCCTGGGAGTGTTTGATGGGGACAGTATAGAGGGAACTTTACTCTGTATCTAACCCCGTGCTGTACCTGTCCTGGGAGTGTTTGATGGGGACAGTGTCGAGTGAGCTTTACTCTGTATCTAACCCCGTGCTGTACCTGTCCTGGGAGTGTTTGATGGGGACAGTGCAGAGGGAGCTTTACTTTGTATCTAACCCCGTGCTGTACCTGTCCTGGGAGTGTTTGATGGGGACAGTGCAGAGGGAGCTTTACTCTGTATCTAACCCCGTGCTGTACCTGTCCTGGGAGTGTTTGATGGGTACAGTGTAGAGGGAGCTTTACTCTGTATCTAACCCCGTGCTGTACCTGTCCTGGAAGTGTTTGATGGGGACAGTGCAGAGGGAGCTTTACTCTGTATCTAACCCCGTGCTGTACCTGTCCTGGGAGTGTTTGATGGGGACAGTGCAGAGGGAGCTTTACTCTGTATCTAACCCCGTGCTGTACCTGTCCTGGGAGTGTTTGATGGGTACAGTGTAGAGGGAGCTTTACTCTGTATCTAACCCCGTGCTGTACCTGTCCTGGGAGTGTTTGATGTGGACAGTGTAGAGGGAGCTTTACTCTGTATCTAACCCCGTGCTGTACCTGTCCTGGGAGTGTTTGATGGGGACAGTGTAGAGGGAGCTTTACTCTGTATCTAACCCCGTGCTGTACCTGTCCTGGAAGTGTTTGATGGGGACAGTGTAGAGGGAGCTTTACTCTGTATCTAACCCCGTGCTGTACCTGTCCTGGGAGTGTTTGATGGGGACAGTGTAGAGGGAGCTTTACTCTGTATCTAACCCCGTGCTGTACCTGTCCCTGGGAGTGTTTGATGGGGACAGTGTAGAGGGAGCTTTACTCTGTATCTAACCCCGTGCTGTACCTGTCCTGGGAGCGTTTGATGGGGACAGTGTGGAGGGAGCTTTACTCTGTATCTAACCCCGTGCTGTACCTGTCCTGGGAGTGTTTGATGGGGACAGTGTAGAGGGAGCTTTACTCTGTATCTAACCCCGTGCTGTACCTGTCCTGGGAGTGTTTGATGGGGACAGTGTAGAGGGAGCTTTACTCTGTATCTAACCCCGTGCTGTACCTGTCCTGGGAGCGTTTGATGGGGAAGTGTGGAGGGAGCTTTACTCTGTATCTAACCCCGTGCTGTACCTGTCCTGGGAGTGTTTGATGGGGACAGTGTAGAGGGAGCTTTACTCTGTATCTAACCCCGTGCTGTACCTGTCCTGGGAGTGTTTGATGGGGACAGTGTAGAGGGAGCTTTACTCTGTATCTAACCCCGTGCTGTACCTGTCCTGGGAGTGTTTGATGGGGACAGTGTAGAGGGAGCTTTACTCTGTATCTAACCCCGTGCTGTACCTGTCCTGGGAGTGTTTGATGGGGACAGTGCAGAGGGAGCTTTACTTTGTATCTAACCCCATGCTGTACCTATCCTGGGAGTGTTTGATGGGGACAGTATAGAGGGAGCTTTACTCTGTATCTAACCCTGTGCTGTACCTGTCCTGGGAGTGTTTGATGGGTACTGTGTAGAGGGAGCTTTACTCTGTATCTAACCCTGTGCTGTACCTGTCCTGGGAGTGTTTGATGGGGACAGTGTAGATGGAGCTTTACTCTGTATCTAACCCCGTGCTGTACCTGTCCTGGGAGTGTTTGATGGGGACAGTGCAGAGGGAGCTTTACTCTGTATCTAACCCCGTGCTGTACCTGTTCTGGGAGTGTTTGATGGGAACAGTGTAGAGTGCGTTTACTCTGAATCTAACCCCGTGCTGTAACTGTCCTGAGAGTGTTTGATGGGGACAATATAGAGGGAACTTTACTCTGTATCTAACCCCGTGCTGTACCTGTCCTGGGAGTGTTTGATGGGGACAGTGTAGAGGGAGCTTTACTCTGTATCTAACCCCGTGCTGTACCTGTCCTGGGAGTGTTTGATGGGGACAGTGCAGAGGGAGCTTTACTTTGTATCTAACCCCGTGCTGTACCTGTCCTGGGAGTGTTTGATGGGGACAGTGCAGAGGGAGCTTTACTCTGTATCTAACCCCGTGCTGTACCTGTCCTGGGAGTGTTTGATGGGTACAGTGTAGAGGGAGCTTTACTCTGTATCTAACCCCGTGCTGTACCTGTCCTGGAAGTGTTTGATGGGGACAGTGCAGAGGGAGCTTTACTCTGTATCTAACCCCGTGCTGTACCTGTCCTGGGAGTGTTTGATGGGGACAGTGCAGAGGGAGCTTTACTCTGTATCTAACCCCGTGCTGTACCTGTCCTGGGAGTGTTTGATGGGTACAGTGTAGAGGGAGCTTTACTCTGTATCTAACCCCGTGCTGTACCTGTCCTGGGAGTGTTTGATGTGGACAGTGTAGAGGGAGCTTTACTCTGTATCTAACCCCGTGCTGTACCTGTCCTGGGAGTGTTTGATGGGGACAGTGTAGAGGGAGCTTTACTCTGTATCTAACCCCGTGCTGTACCTGTCCTGGAAGTGTTTGATGGGGACAGTGTAGAGGGAGCTTTACTCTGTATCTAACCCCGTGCTGTACCTGTCCTGGGAGTGTTTGATGGGGACAGTGTAGAGGGAGCTTTACTCTGTATCTAACCCCGTGCTGTACCTGTCCTGGGAGTGTTTGATGGGGCAGTGGAGAGGGAGCTTTACTCTGTATCTAATCCCGTGCTGTACCTGTCCTGGGAGTGTTTGATGGGGACAGTGTAGAGGGAGCTTTACTCTGTATCTAATCCCGTGCTGTACCTGTCCTGGGAGTGTTTGATGGGGACAGTAATAATGTGGTGGGTTTGGGCGGCGCTGTCGAAGGAGCCTTGGTGAGTGGCTGCCGTGCATCTTGTAGACGGTACACACGGCTGCCACTGTGCGTCGGTGGGTGGAGGGAGTGGGTGTTGAAGGTGGGGGTTAGCGTGTCGATCGAGCGGGGGTGTGGGGGGGGGGGGGGGGGCTGATTTGTCCTGGATGTTGTTGAGCTTCTCGAGTGATGTCGGAGCCGCGCTCATCCAGGCGAGTGGGAGAGTCCATCACACTCCTGACTTTCTAGATTTTCACAGTAACTTCATTGCACTGTTAATGCAAACATACTTGTGATGCTAATGAAGATTATTATTATTGTGCCGTGTAGATGGTGGACAGGCTTTGGGGGGGGGAGGTCGGGAGGTGAGTTACTCTCCGCAGGATTCCCAGCCTCTGACCTGCTCTGGTAGCCACAGTATTTATACGGCTCGGTCCAGTTCAGTTTCTGATCACTGGTTTTTTACGGCGAACAGCGATTCTCCCCTGGCCGATGGGCCGAGTTCCCAGGCCGATGGGCCGAGTTCCCAGGCCGATGGGCCGAGTTCCCAGGCCGATGGGCCGAGTTCCCAGGCCTTTGCGGCTGTTTTCACGGCCGCGATCACACCTGCTCTCACCGTTCGTGAAAACGGCCGCAAAGTGCCCGTCCCGGACAACCATGGCACCGATTGGCACGGCCGTGGGTGGCATGGGCCTGCGATCGGTGGGCACCGATCGCGGGCAGCGGGTCCGATACCCGCGCACTATTTGTTCTTCCGCCGCCCCGCAGGATCAGTCCGCGGGGCGGCTGAGGGGCATGACGGCCCGCGCATGCGCGGGTTTGACGCGTCTGCGTGATGACGTCATCCGCGCACGCGCAGGTTGGAGCCGTCCAGCCCGCGCATGCGCGGCTGACGTCATCGTGCGCATCAGCCGCCGTGACTCTTGGCGGGCGGAGTTAGCGACGGTCGTGCTTCACGGGGCCGAGCTGCTAGCCCCGCCCGGGGGGGGGGAGAATCGGGTCCTGGGAGAGGGCGCGGAGGCTGCCGTGAAACACGGCCAGTTTCACGGCAGCCTTTACGACTCTCCGCATTTGCGGAGAATCACGCCCAGAGAATGACTGGAACTGCCAGATAGTGGGCCATAGAGAATGACTAGAACTGCCAGATAGTGGGTCATGGGAATGACTGGAACTGCCAGATAGTGGGCCATAGAGAATGACTAGAACTGCCAGATAGTGGGTCATGGGAATGACTGGAACTGCCAGATAGTGGGCCATAGAGAATGACTAGAACTGCCAGATAGTGGGTCATGGAATGACTGGAACTGCCAGATAGTGGGCCATAGAGAATGACTAGAACTGCCAGATAGTGGGTCATAGGGAATGACTGGAACTGCCAGATAGTGGGCTATACAGAATGACTGGAACTGCCAGATAGTGGGCCATAGAGAATGACTAGAACTGCCAGATAGTGGGTCATGGGAATGACTGGAACTGCCAGATAGTGGGCCATAGAGAATGACTAGAACTGCCAGATAGTGGGTCATAGGGAATGACTGGAACTGCCAGATAGTGGGCTATAGAGAATGACTGGAACTGCCAGATAGTGGGCCATAGAGAATGACTAGAACTGCCAGATAGTGGGTCATAGGGAATGACTGGAACTGCCAGATAGTGGGCTATAAAGAATGACTGGAACTGCCAGATAGTGGGTCATAGGGAATGACTGGAACTGCCAGATAGTGGGCTATAGAGAATGACTGGAACTGCCAGATAGTGCGCCATAGAGAATGACTGGAACTGCCAGATAGTGGGCTATAGAGAATGACTGGAACTGCCAGATAGTGGGCAGTTCCAGTCCTTGAGATGCTCCTTGAACCTTGCCTCTTGAATCTGCCCATATTTGTCATAAGTGTTTTTTTTGGTTAAATCAATTTTGTAACTCTCCCTTGGCCTTTGTTACATGGTGTTAAGGCGCCGTATCGATATGCTATTCCCGTTGGCTCTGTGGTGTAATTTACGTGTATTTGGTGGTGTGTGGACTATCAGAACGTAAGGGGAAACGGACCCACTTGGCCTGGGTTTATTTGTGACTCCAGTCCCATACCAATGTGGTCAGCTTTTAACTGTCATCTGCAGTGTCCTGTTGAGCCACCAAAATGAAGAGGGGCCCTCGAGCACCACCTTCAAAAGGGCAGTCAGCGATGGGTTCAAATCCCAGCGAGGCAGCTGGTGGAAAGTTAAATCAATTGAAAGAAGCTGGAATTGAAGGCTATTCATAGCATTTACAGTGCAGAAGGAGGCCATTTGGCCCATCGAGACTGCACCAGCTCTTGGAAAGAGCACCCTACCCAAGGTCAACACCTCCACCCTATCCCCATAACCCAGTAACCCCACCCAACACTAAGGGCAATTTTGGACACTAAGGGCAATTTAGCATGGCCAATCCACCTAACCTGCACATCTTTGGACTGTGGAAGGAAACCGGAGCACTGACCCTCTGACAGTGCAGCACTCCATCAGCACTGACCCTCCCACAGTGCGGCGCTCCATCAGCACTGACCCTCCCACAGTGCAGCGCTCCCTCAGTACTGACCATCTGACAGTGCGGCGCTTCCTCAGCACTGACCCTCCGACAGTGCGGCGCTCCCTCGGCACTGACCCTCCGTCAGTGCAGCGCTCCATCAGCACTGTCCCTCCGAAAGTGCAGTGCTCCATCAGCACTGACCCTCCGTCAGTGCGGCTCTCCCTCAGCACTGACCCTGCGACAGTGCAGCGCTCCATCAGCACTGTCCCTCCGACAGTGCGGTGCTCCATCAGCACTGTCCCTCCGACAGAGCGGCGCTCCCTCAGCACTGACCCTCCGATAGTGCGGTGCTCCCTCAGCACTGACCCTCCGACAGTGCGGCGCTCCCTCAGCACTGACCCTCCGACAGAGCGGCGCTTCCTCAGCACTGACCCTCCGACAGTGCGGCGCTCCCTCAGCACTGACCCTCCGACAGTGCGGTGCTCCCTCAGCACTGACCCTCCGACAGTGCAGCACTCCCTCAGCACTGACCCTCCCACAGTGCAGCACTCCCTCAGCACTGACCGTCCGATAGTGCGGCGCTCCCTCAGCACTGACCCTCCAACAGTGAGGCACTCCCTCAGCACTGACCCTCTGACAGTGCGGCGCTCCCTCAGCACTGACCCTCCGACAGTGCGGCGCTCCCTCAACACTGACCCTCCGACAGTGCGGCGCTCCCTCAGCACTGACCCTCCGACAGAGCGACGCTCCCTCAGCGCTGACCCTCCGACAGTGCGGCGCTCCCTCAGCACTGACCCTCCGACAGTGCGGCGCTCCCTCAGCACTGACCCTCCGACAGTGCGGTGCTCCCTCAGCACTGACCCTCCAACAGTGCGGCGCTCCCTCAGCACTGACCCTCCGACAGTGCGGCGCTCCCTCAGCACTGACCCTCCAACAGTGCGGTGCTCCCTCAGCACTGACCCTCTCACAGTGCGGCGCTCCCTCAGTACTGACCCTCCGACAGTGCGGCGCTCCCTCAGTACTGCCTGTTGGATCTCCAGCGATTGGGTTTATCTCAGAGAACTCTGACCCGCTTAAGCAAGGCCGCAATTGAAAGTTGGGCTGGGGTTGGAATAGAGCGGGACCCTTGGAATTGTCATAGAGCCTGAACCCGGTATGATGATGAGAGTTAGGCCAGGTGTGCTGAGTATTCACTGTTCGCAGTTCTCCAACGCTGACACAATTCTCTCCTACTTCCCAGGGGCCCTGAGGAGGTACCGGGGCGGCTCCAGTGCATCCTGGGAAGACAGCCCACTACATAACCCACCCGGTCGTCATGGTACTGGGGCCCATTGGCTTCCGAGAGAGAGAGAGAGAGTGCCTCCGATTGGAAAGAGATGTAGGAGGCGGGAAGGAGGATGGATTGGTTGGAGGGAGAAAAAAGAAGTCGCTCGCCATATTTTCGGAGAGAGAATGTGCCGCGGTGCACAGTGTCCTGGGTTCGTCGTCGGAGGCCGCCGTTGAGCCCCTCAAACCTGCTCCCCATTCGACAAGATCGTGCCTGGGCCAATGGCCGCCTCGACCCCACTTTCCTGCCCGTGGCCACTTTCTACGACCCACGATCCCCCCCTCATCGATCAGAAATCTCTCTATCTCGGCCTTGAATATATTCAATGAGCCGTAGCCCCCACTGCTGTCTGGGGGGAGGGGGGGGGGGGGGAATTCCACAGACTGACCCCCCTCTGAGAGAAGAAATTCCTCCCCGGCTCTGTCTTCAACAGGAAACCCTCTCCCTTATTCTCAAACTGTGCCCCCCCCCCCCCCCCCCCCCCCCAAGTTCTAGATTCTCCCCACGAGGGGGAAACCATCCACCCGGTCAATCCCCTCCCCTCAGAATCTGATGTTTCAATAAGATCACTTCTCGCTCTCCCGGACTCCGATGGGTACAGGACCCCGACCGGCTCAACCCCTTTCCTCATTCCCTCCATCCCAGGAACCGGCCCCGTGAACCTTCTCCGAACGGCCAGTGGGCACGGTGGACGGTTCTGGAGGACTGAGGGCCCGAAGCGGGAGTTGGGGTCAGGCGGATTGGGGAGGGGGTTCGTCAAGACAATGACCTCAGCAGTTCAGCAGAACGACCCCGGTGGGGGGGGGGGGGGGGGGGGGGGGGGGGTGCGGAGAGAGACTGGAGGAGTTGGGATTGGTCGGCTCGGAGCAGAGAGGATTGTGGGGGGGGAGGGGCTGAATGGGCCTCCTCCTGTTCCGGTGTAACAGGCTCGAGAGGGACTGAGTGGGCCTCCTCCTGTTCCTGTGTAACAGGCTGGAGAGGGGCTGAATGGGCCTCCTCCTGTTCCTGTGTAACAGGCTGGAGAGGGGCTGAATGGGGCCTCCTCCTGTTCCTGTGTAACAGGCTGGAGAGGGGCTGAATGGGCCTCCTCCTGTTCCTCTGTAACAGGCTTGAGAGGGGCTGAATGGGCCTCCTCCTGTTCCTGTGTAACAGGCTGGAGAGGGGCTGAATGGCCTCCTCCTGTTCCTGTGTAACAGACACGAGAGGGGCTGAATGGGCCTCCTCCTGTTCCTGTGTAACAGGCTGGAGAGGGGCTGAATGGGCCTCCTCCTGTTCCGGTGTAACAGGCTCGAGAGGGGCTGAATGGGCCTCCTGTTCCTGTGTAACAGGCTCGAGAGGGGCTGAATGGGCCTCCTCCTGTTCCTGTGTAACAGGCTGGAGAGGGGCTGAATGGGCGTTCTCCTGTTCCTGTGTAACAGGCTCGAGAGGGGCTAAATGGGCCACCTGTTCCTGTGTAACAGGCTCGAGAGGGGCTGAATGGGCCTCCTCCTGTTCCGGTGTAACAGGCTCGAGAGGGGCTGAATGGGCCACATCCTGTTCCTGTGTAACAGGCTGGAGAGGGGCTGAATGGGTCTCCTCCTGTTCCTGTGTAACAGGCTGGAGAGGGGCTAAATGGGCCTCCTCCTGTTCCTGTGTAACAGGCTCGAGAGGGGCTGAATGGGCCACATCCTGTTCCTGTGTAACAGGCTGGAGAGGGGCTAAATGGGCCTCCTGTTCCTGTGTAACAGGCTGGAGAGGGGCTGAATGGGCCTCCTCCTATTCCTGTGAAATCGGCTCGAGAGGGGCTGAATGGGCCTCCTCCTGTTCCTGTGTAACAGGCTGGAGAGGGGCTGAATGGGCCTCCTCCTGTTCCTGTGTAACAGGCTGGAGAGGGGCTGACTGATACTGAGCAGCAGGTGGGGACAGGGGGGTGCCTGGGAGTGAGTATGTCCCCTGAGACTAAAAGCAGCTGCTGTACGGGGACCTTGGGTGAAGTGGGACCAGGTTGCACATTCACTGACTTGTTTGTCCAGCCTCTGACCTTGTTTATTCTGTAAACAACACTGTTCCCAAATAAACCATGGGAAAACAGCATGTGTACGTGTGCATGGAATTGGCATTGCAGAAGGAGGCCCACCAGGTCCTCACAGGCCCCTGAAAGGGAGCCCCACCTAAGCTCACACCTCCACCCTTTCCCAGCAAGCCCACCTAACGTTTGGTCACTAAGGGCAATTTACCCCGGCCAATCCACATAACCTGCATGTCTTTGGACTGTGGGAGGAAACCGGAGCACCCGGAGGAAACCCACGCACACACGCGGAGAACATGCAGATTCCGCACAGTGACCCAGCGGGGAATCGAACCTGGGACCCTGACGCTGTGAAGCAACAGTGCTAACCACTGTGCGACCGTGATGTGCGCGAGCGTCTGTGAGACAGAGATGGGCGCAGACAGAGAGAGGGGCAGAGAGAGAGAGAGAGAGAGAGAGGCCCAGAGAGAGAGACAGAGGGGCGCAGAGAGAGAGA